>NW_013952651.1:727929-729008 GCF_001266775.1 Austrofundulus limnaeus | reverse complement strand
GCTCAAAAGTGTGGGATCATTTTAAGAAAATGAAAGAGAAACCTGTACAATATCTGCAGAGCAGAACTTGCCTTCAACAGCAATTGTTTTTAGTTAGCATATAGCTAAAATCTAACCATGGTTATATAATAGCAGCTGRATTCWGGKYCGATAAGCTCTATGTTTTACATTCAATTAACGTATGATCTGATTAGTCGACTAATCGAAAAAAATAATCGGTGATTAATCGACTATAAAAATAATCGTTTGTGGCAGCCCTAGTAGCCACTATGATTAGTCAGTACATGTAAAATTAGCCTCCTTGTACGTCTGTAACATGACAGATTATCACAGATTTACGTAAACATTTTTTCAAAGGGAACATATATGATACCTGTTAAATCCGGTCGCATTTTCTGTTCCGGTGCTGAAACATCGAGAACAGGAAGCGTGTGCACTGCTGGGTTGTCTTTTTGGTTTAGATTGAAATATTCCACATTTTAAACAATTTCTATCATTTTCTGGGTGTTTTGTTTTGGGACTCTTATCTGCCTCCTTAGCTAAATATAGCACTTAGCATACACACCTAGCTGTTAGCAGACGTGCAACACAAACAACATTCCGGCCAGATAAAGGTGCCCTGAATAATTGAACAGTATCCATCTTTAATGAAGCTTTGACACACATTTGCCTTGAGGATTTTTAGTAATCAAATTACTTGAATTATTCGAGGAATTGTTTCTGCTCTATCTTAGAGACAAGCTACCTTGGAGTATGATTTGCAGTGACGCCGTCACTGTTGCTTTCTGTGTGTTGGGTTTTAGCCCCGTGACTATGTCTGCCATCTGTTGCTGTRGTTGGTCGCTCCCCGTGCCTCGAGCCTGTTAGAATAGAATAGTCTTTATTTTCATTGTACAGAGCACAACAAAATTACAGTTCGGAACAACCCATCCAAGTCCCTAACAAGGACACAATAGAGCAGGGGTCACCAAACTTTTGAGACTGAGAGCTGCTTTTGGGGTACCGAGTAACATGAAGGGCTACTTCTTCGATACAAATATAAATTGGCATGACTCACCTTTATATACAGTGTATATATA
>NW_013952651.1:720333-726503 GCF_001266775.1 Austrofundulus limnaeus | reverse complement strand
GGGGGGTTGTGGGCGGAGTTAACTGTGAACGGTGGGGGGTTGTGGGCGGAGTTAACTGTGAACGGTGGGGGTTTGGCGCGATGTTAACTGTGTGAACGGTGGGGTTTGGGGGCGGAGTTAACTGTGTGCAGTGAGCCGCAGGCAGCGCCCAGGACAGAGAGGGGCTCTCGTAGAGAGACGCAGGAGGAGTGAATGACCTGTTTTCTGTGGGTTTAACGTGAGATAACAATGGCATTTGTTGACATTATTTGGAAAGTGTTTTGTTAATAAAAGCTCAGAGGAGCACACGGGTGACTTTGGGTCCTTTTTAATATTTAAATTAGAGCGCTGCTTCGCTGATCAGTCGATCAGTGCTATTTTTAGAACGTGTCCTGCGGGCGACTCAGAAGGATTCTGCGGGCGACCTTGTGCCCGCGGGCACCGTATTGGTGACCACTGCAATAGAACATCCTTAAGCCAGCAAAGACTGTGATTTAGGGTGGGGGTAGAGGTGTATCTGAAGCTGTGAAATGCTGTTTGTGCATATATGCATCTTTGAGTAAGACTGTGAAACAAGTCCCCAAGCCCCACCCGCCATAGTTTCTGAAGGGATGTCGAGTTCATCAGTTCAGCCTTGGTTACTCTTTGACACCAGTTCACGGACGTGAGCGGGAGAGGTGATGGTGGGGGCAATGTTGACAGCTTGGCATATTCCATAACACAGGCTGGGCAACCTCATCTTAGTGCTGGGCGGTATACTGTTTTGTACCAAAAACCGGTTTTTATTTTTGCTATGATATGAATTTTCTGAAAACCGGACATACCAGTTTAAATAGCCTGAACACGTTCAGAAAGTTTCATCGCGACCGCCATTGAACTGTTTCCCGGGGGACACTTTTCCTCGTAGCACTGCTGTGTGCATTAGCATGCTAATGTTTTTGTTGTAGCAGCTTGTTGGAGTAACTGGCTGCAGGTGGTGTTTCAGTTGCTTATATTGACTGAAGTAAAAAAAAATCCCATTTTCACCATTCCTGAGTGTAGTAAACAACTCTTCAGTGACGTGCACGGTTAGATTTAACACACAACATTATAATGGAGACGTTAATGCATGGAGACTTTAACGTGCTTATATTGTGAAAAGCCCGGGGGAAGTAGTTTTGTAGTAGAGCTGAGTTTACTGCTGTGCAAGGTGAGTCGTCCTTTTAAGTTTTATTAACACACAACGATAGACCTGACAATAATCTTTTCTCAACCCTTCACGATTGGACCAAAATGCAAGATTACCGTATACAACCAGGCAAAGAAGAAAAGACGTACAAGAGGAGGGAAAGAGRGACACAGACAGAAGTAGTGTAAAAGAAAAAAAAAGTCAATAAGGAACGTTTGTACATTTTATTATTAGCTGAGCTGTGAGGAAAAAAACACTGTCAAATACCGTGAAACTGGTGTCATTGTTGAAAATACCGTGATATAAAATTTGGGTCATACCGCCCAGCTCTACCTCATCAGACCCGAATGGCAGCTGACACTTTCCAAACTTCACGATGGGTCAGGTATGCACCAAATCCAATGAGCAGAAATCCTGTTATCATTAATCCAAACATGTAGACATCTTTGACATCCTTAACCGACAGTACAGACAGGCACATTATCATCCAATTCTCCCAGGAATCCATAACATGCCCGGCGGCGTATGTCCCGTCCGGACAAGAGGGCTCTCCTTTTCCCAGTCTCCTCATGGAGAAAATTTGATCAGTAGCATTGAAAGACTAGCTGACCAGACCCATAATTTCCAATTTTGGAAGGTATGCAAAACAGGCTCTGAAAGCAACAAAGCAGCATAAATAAGGGCAGGATGAAGAGAGAGGAAAATAGTGTTCACCTTCACCGAAAGCAAGAAGTAAAAAAAATTAGAGGGCTAACTGAATGAAGTTACCTGCAGTCAACGTTTTGTCAACTGCTAGCAAAATATTTTTTAAAATGCTAAGCAATTAGTGTACATCTGCAACTGATTAACTTTGAAAACATCCCAATTTAAGATAAAACATTTTTAACACTAACTATTACAAAATGACTTCACTTCAGTTACTTTTATAGCCGTTGAGCTAAATTTGAGTCAATGTCAACACATACTCTGAATAAATGCATTTTGACATCTCACACTAAAAATAACATGTGGAGCATATTTGTAAGGTTTCACCAACACAGCTACTGCTCTGTCATTTTTCTACATCTTAGTCAAAAACTCATACATGAAAGGTGGCAGGTGATACGCAGTTCTTCAGGGAAATATGAGGCCTTTAATTGTTGTTGTTTGTCTCTGCTGAAAAGCCTTTGTTAAAGAGCTCCGACTGTTCTCACCATCGCCCTGAGATGTATTGGTTTTCATGAAGCCACTCAGTTCCACATCCTGTCTGAAGGGAGAAAAGGGCAATTTAGTTTATCCACCTATTCCTGCTGAGATCTTAATTGGTGATTTGTGTCATTGGACAAGCAGCCAGGGGGCATGTTTAGGGGCTGCCAACACCATTAGCATGTTCCCATTTCTGCTGTACAGARAGATAACATGATGAGGTGCGATGCTGTGTATTCCTGCAGCTTTTTTAGGGATGCTGGTGGAGGTAAAGGGTGAGAGATAGAGTAATCACAAATAAAGAATTGCACTATAAATAAAAGAAATAAACCGAACAAGCAGATAATGTGTTACAAAACAATTTAGGCCTTTATGTAGTAAAAGTCACTGCAATTAAATCATAGGAAAAAAAACTTGTAATTTTCTTACGTTAGTCTTCCAGTCAAATCCAGGGATTTATTTTTCATTTAGGTAAGATCTATTTGAAAGTTATATATTTTTAAATGCAGTCAGATGTTGGCATTTATATTTTGTCTGAAGAAATATAATTTTCTCTTATGTACAGTATTATTGCTGAGTGCTGATGGACTTCACTTAAATTTGAAACTGAAAAGCTGGAACTGAATTGTTTAAGTTAAAACAAGCAGCAGCGAAGATGTAAAGAACAGAAACATACTGTAGCTAAAATGAACAAATCACTAGCTAAAAAGGAAAAGAAAAYAGCTAAAAGGAGAAATACAGTATACTAGTTAAAAGCTAATTAAAGGCTTCCACGTCTGAATAAAAATTACTAAATAAAAAAAGGAATTAAAGGTAGAAGCAATGATGGCCTTATTTTTCTATCGTTCCAGCTCTGAGCATGATGTTTGCTAGCCTGGCCCTTGCCTTCCTACGCAGCTCCGCTCAATTCTAGTTTCCCTGCTCCGTCTGGATCTTCTCCCATTGAGATGGAATTCGCTGGCAGATTTTTAGCCGGGCCAATCAGAGAAGAGAACGTCAATTTTCTGCGCAGTGTGTGCTTAGTTTATTTTACCTGGGCCAATCAGCAAACAGAAGGAGTTTTGAATGACGTCGATGTTCTGCGCAGTGTCTGCTAGTTATTTTAGCATACGGCAGTGGAGGAAGTGAATGAAGCCAGTCTGTGTTGATAAGGCTTCCAAATTAAATTTAATTTGTCTGACAAAGCAGCAGCTCTCATTTACAGTCGTCTTGTTCGGCTCGGTATATTTCTCCTCTCAGTAGGGTTGTTTACAGCACACACGATTTCCGGTTAGCTTCTCAGCTTAGCCTCCGTCACAGCGACATACGTCGCAGCCAACTGATCCAATCATTTTAAACTTCAGCAGAGGCCACGCCTCCAGCAAGAATCACTTCACTATGGATTAAGTCCAGGGGTCTCATTTATAAAGGATTGCGTGGAAACCATACTAAAAATGAACGTACGGCCAAAAGGCGGAAATGGCGTATGCCAAAAAAAAATTCAGATTTATAAAACCGTGCGTACGCACGTTTCTGCBCATCTTTCATTTATAAATCACAGCCACACGTCAGAGTTTGCYCACGAGGTCCCGCCTCAGGTTCTACCCTCTACACTCCCACACTCAACCATAAACAGTCAATGTAAAGTACCTCATGAATGTTAAGATGTATTTAAATCAGTCAGCTGATCAATGTCAACAAAAGTGATTGGTTCAGACACGCTCCGTCGTGAGTCTGGAGGATGACAGGTGCTGACTGACAGCTGCTCACATGAACAGAATGTCTGAAACTGACACAGATTTTCCCTCAATTTGCTTTAGAGTAATCTAACGATTAAAAAAAAAAACTCAGCTTCAAATTAATTTTCTCTCAGAGCCTGCAGGACGATAAAAACAAACAAAAAATTAAATAAGTCAGATAAAATTAGAAATAAGTTCACCGCTCTTCTCTTCGTCCTCTCCCCCTCCTTACTGCTCTGTTATCCGCGGCAGACAGCCCCGCCCTGCACACACACACATGCACGCACACACACACACATGCACGCACGCACGCACGCACGCACGCACCCCACGCGCGCGTGACAAACACGGACTTTAAACGTGAAGGTTTATAACATCCACACTGGCGAGGTGGATGCGCCCTGCGCATGGATCTATAGCATGACTTTTGCTGTCCTGCTGTTCTTATTGGGGAGGGGTCTGTGGGTCAGGGTCGTCTGAGGAAGAAGTAGATGAATGGAGTTGCACACGGGAACTTTTATTTAAGATTTAAGTTTTTTTAATTTCAAAGGTCCTCATGGCTCAGCAGCAGAAGCATAAATATTACTGTTAAGAAAGCTGATGATAAAGTAGAATAAAAATCTAAGTCTGATAATGAAGATAAATTAAATATCTGACAGTGATCATTACACAGTGTGGCTCTAATTCCTCACTTCACCATCTGTGTCGCAGTTTCACGTCTCCAAAATGAGCGTACGCATGGGTCAAAGCTGCCGTGAGGCACCGCACATTTTCACGCCAAGTTTGGATTTGATAAATCACAACCTTGGCGTAAAAAGTGGCGTACGCAAGTTTCTGGGCTCAAATTGTGCYTACGCCAGTTTTATAAATCCGACCCCAGACCCTTGTACGAAGCAAAGTGAAGGACGAGGGTCTGGTTTTAACCAGGCTAGATGTTTGCTGTAGTACTTTTGTTTTTCTCTGTSTAGTTGGTAATGTTTTCCAAATATCTTTACTGTTCTTTAGCATCACCCAGAAGCCAGAGGTAAAACAGTGGTTTAGCTATTCTCAATTTCTTAGTCACTTTATTCTTAGTTTAGACTTTTATAAGCAAAAGATCTTTGACTCTTTTGGTTTTTATGGTCTTCTTTAATAAAGTCTCTGTTTTTCATTACCTTGGTGTTCATTAATGCATGGGAGGTTGAACTAATTTTTGTTCTTTTTCTGAGTAGTTACACTCAACTTATCGTTCAGAATCAGTGTTGCCAACTGATGAGCAAGAAAAGTATCTATTGGCTGTCCTAAAAATCACTAGATAATGCTATCACCTCATTTGCACATTTGGGTGTTTGCCAGTAATTAGGATCTGAGCTATAATAGAGATGCTAAAGAGAAAAAAGTAAGAAAAACAACAATATAAGAACTTCAATTGAACTTAATGAAATAAAAATAGATTTTGTGAGAATCTTAAATTTAATCGGCAGACTGTTTGATGTCACGAGGCACACAGGGAGGATGAAGTGAAGAAGTGACTGATCTGTGAGTCAAATGTAGCTGAGTCCAGAGATTAATTTTAAAGAGTCAGTTTCAGAGAAAAAAAAAAACATTACAGTCAAAATTACATCCCGCTTTGTAAACCAGGCAGGAGTAGCTGCAGCTTTGCACACGCGTGATTCATTTGCAGCGTTCTCGTCTTGGCTGACTGCAGCCGGGGTTCTGCAGGGGGCTTCAGAAGCCGTGTTTCCATCAATTTTTAATTCAACTTTTGAGCAAATTTTTTAAATTTTGCAAAAAGGGAAAAACGAAGAAATGAGAATCAGACGTGTTTCCATCAACTGGCTTGAAGTGAATCAAGTACGTCAGATGCACGTGTGTAGTAAACAGGAAGTAAAAGTCACAAACTCACAGGCTCCACACCTCGCAGGACAATGGAGAGAAGTTATCAGGAACATGTTGCTACTATCGGGAAAACTGTAACGTATTTTTCGGACTATAAGCCGTACCCCCCACGCCCCATCAGTAAAAGCAAAAACAAAACAGTTCACCCAAAATTGTGGTCAAAAAAGTGAATTCAACATCACATTTATTTTAAGAAAAAGGTTGGCAAGTTCACCGGTACAAAATAATAATAATAATAATAA
>NW_013952651.1:717848-719401 GCF_001266775.1 Austrofundulus limnaeus | reverse complement strand
GTTTTATCCCCTTTTATGAGTTTTTGGCCATTGACTATCTTTAAATCGCTGCTTCCTGGTACAACAGTCGGCTCTGGAAGCGATCGCTTTTTTCTTCTTTTTTTCCTTTCTTTTTTTGAAGCGAGTGGTTGAAGCAAATGGAGCATAAGAGCCCCCTGGTGGCTGATGAAAAAAATCCACGTATAAGCCGCACCGGACTATAAGCCGCATGGTTCAAAGTTCAGGAAAAAAGTCGGGGCTTATAGTCCGAAAAATATGGTAATTATTCTGTCATCAACTAGTTCTGGTGATGTTACTGCTGTCTAGAGACGTAAATAAAGAAATGCAATTCTCTTCACGTTACGGGAATAACTGAGAATAAGCAGACAGCGGGAGGAGGGTCCTGCTTCCGTCGCTCTGGTACCAGTACCGTTCAGACAGTGGGAACAGCTGATCAACATGTGAGGTAAATGTTCGCTACGTCAGAACTTATTCGGCAAATGTGTTTGCATCTCCTTTTGCGCATTAACTCTTTTTCAAAACCCCAAAAAACACCTCAAGCGAGCATAGCAACTTTTTTGCAAATTAGAGCAAGTTTTTTCGAATCATGCCAATCACCTTTTCTGATGCAATATTTCAAAATGCGCTAGATTTGTCATAGTCACATGTTGGGGAAAAAAGGCACTAGCGGGGATCTGAAAAGCTGCTAGATCTAACGACAAAGTCATTGATTTGGCGACACTGCTCAGAGTATTGATCTTAGTTTTAAATAACTGAAAACTATGTTATAGAATTCCAGATAAAAACCACACACTCCATGGTAATTATTTCACTGTCAAACATGTCCTCTTTGCTTTTAGGTAAACTTGAATGAAACAGCATTTGTGTCCTCTACTGATTTTTATGTATTTTTATTTTTTGTTGTTTTTTTCCATGCCATCAATGTTAAATTATTATCAGTCAGCCCAGTTATCAGATTCTAGGTTTTTATTGTTCTCTCAGGTTCTAGTCGTGTCTTCACTTGTTCAAGATGGAATTGTTTGTAATGGCTTTTAACTTTTATCTCAACTTACCTTAAATGGGGGCATTTAAGATTAGAATATCTTATAAGGATTGTTTCTTTGTTGTGATCACATTTTTAAACAATATCAGTTCTGTGTGTAAAATGTATCATTAGTGTTTGACGCTTTGTTAAAGCCTTAAGWGGTAATTTTGTTTTTTTGTGCATTGTCTATAGGTTGTAAACTAGTGTGTGAACCTCTGTACTGATGCTGCAGTGACACCTGAATTTTCCTTCGGCGGGACAATAAAGGCTATTTCTATTCTATTTTATTCTTATGTTGATGTATAACATATCTTTTACAGCTATTTACTCCAGGGTGATTACAACATTTAAGAATATGCATTCACATATAATACCATTTTTTCATACATGTCAACCCATTTGGACATTTGCATTTACTTCAGAAATCTATAAATTTAACAAAACATCCATAGTACTTTTACATAATTGTGTGTGTGTGTGTGTGTGTGTGTGTGTGTGTGTGTGTGTGTGTGTGTGTGTGTGTGTGTGT
>NW_013952651.1:715230-717082 GCF_001266775.1 Austrofundulus limnaeus | reverse complement strand
GTGTGTGTGTGTGTGTGTGTGTGTGTGTGTGTGTGTGTGTGTGTGTCGGGGGGGGGGGACTTAGCATTTCCTTACAAGCCATCTCTGAGATATAAAAGAAAAAGTACTTTACAGTTGAGTTTTTGAAAAAAAAATTGGTGATATTTTCCCTGTACATCTGTATACATCTGTATACATCTGTATACACGCAACACAGTGGAAAATCTGTGTAATTTACGTACAATCTGTACAGCTTGACATGTATGTCTTCTACAAATATCTGCGCCATTCCCATTCTCCCAGTAATCCTTTCTTGTCTAAAGCAGTGTTTCCCAAAGTTGGGCTCGGGACCCAAAGCTGGGCCTGTTGTGCGTATGGATCAATCAGCTGTGCCCAGTCCCACACCGCGGCAGAAACTCGCAGCGCTGTGAGTCCAACGCATTCACCCCCCCACTCCCACCCCCTGCGTCATATTGATGTTTGGTCAGGCAGACTTTTGCATCCGGCTTTGATGCTCCGGGTACCCCCCGCGCGTCAGCTTTTTACGAGATGAGGTGGAGGAGGACGGGCGCATTGTTCTATTTTTTTTACAAGAGTAGGAAATGCACGTTTCTTCACATCAACTATTTAATAAATATGTTTCTAAGTTCTACAAAAGTCATAAGTTTCTCTGTGTTTACAGTCATTTATTAAAGACATGTAAAGGTGGAAATAGCTCTCAGCCTCATTGCGCCGCTGAAAATAACATGAATCTGAATGAACTGTAGTGAAGCTGTGTCAGATCACTGGGTCGGACTGAACGAATCAGTGTGCTTACATCGTTCAATGCTGTACAGGAGACGCTGTGACAGATGACTCTGAACGATTAAGTGAATTGCGCAATCCTTTATGCATGAGGCCCCAGAACATGATCAGAATAAATGTTGACATGCATGCCGTTTGCATCATTAATTGGCATAAACCATGAACCACCCTTCTCCTTTGGATTACCAGTTCGGATCAGAATATTTTGATTGGGGGGTTTACATCATGCATTTTTATTCCAATTGGCCATTTATTCTGACTAAAGTCCATGTAACATAGCTAATGATAGACTTTGTAGTCTTGTCATCAGCTCTGTGCCCATATGTTTTGGACACTTTGTGTGAAGAGAGGAGCCGTGCTGTCAACTGATCACCACCTGGTTGTGAGTTGAATTAGATGGTGGGTTAGATGGTTTGCATCAAACACATGGCCATGATTTTCTCTAAGAARGTTCTGGCAAACCATCTGGTGGCTGAGATGCGGAACGATAGAACACTTTGGAATTCTCCTAGAAAGCCTGAAGTGGTGGCTGTGGAAATAAAAATCTAGACCTCCCTGCTCAAGCTGCTGTCCCATGACCTGACTCCAGAATCAGTGTCAGATAATGGATTGATGGATGGATGTAATACACAACAATGGTAAATAGTCTGTACTTCTATAGCGRCTTTTTGTCCAACTAGGATACTCAAAGTGCTTCACACTACAATCTGTGCCCTCATTACCCATTCACACCTCACTCTACTAGATGTCTACACAGCAAACATGTACAGTCATCTATGGAGACTAATCAGTGCTAATCACATTCATACACTGATGGGACACACATCAGAGGCATTAGGGATGAAGTGTCTTGCCRAAGGATATAGCAACTGAGACAGCTGGAATCGGGGATCAAACTAGTAAACTACTGGTTCCAGGACGACTCCCCTAACCACTCTGCCACAGCAGACAACATTACAATTAGGGCTGTGTATTGGCAAGAATTTGGCGATACAATTCATATCACGACAGAGGGATCACGATACGATATATCCTGATATATTGCGATACTGTAAGCAAGGCGATATAT
>NW_013952651.1:710099-715200 GCF_001266775.1 Austrofundulus limnaeus | reverse complement strand
GTTTTGATTCATGTAAAATTTTGCTTCCACTTCACAATTGTATACCACTTTGTGTTGGTCTTTCACATTAAATTCCAYTGAAATATATTTATGTTTGTGGTTGTAATGTGACAAAATATGGAAAAGTTCAAGGGGTATGAATACTTTTGCAAACCACTGTATACACACAGACATATACAGTATACACACTCAGTGACCAGTCAGAGCCCCCCGGATCAGAACACCTGTTTGTGAGCCGTTGTGAACATGCGTGTATATACAAGATTTCTCCAATGGAGTATTTAATAGTGACAGTGGAGGATCAAAGACCCAACCCCAAGACACGAGGCAGACATGGGAGAGACCAGAGCCCAAGGACCCAAGAGGGATCCCAAGCGCAGAGCCCCCACAGGCACTCGCACGGSAAGATCTGCCCACCCACCCCCCAGATCAGACCATAGGGGAGAACCGGGAGAGTCCCCCCAGTGATCACACGCAGTAAACCCCCGGGGTCAGCAGCAGCAAATTCATGGGCCCTGGAGCAGATCCAGGCAAGGGCACAGAGGTCCGACCCCCCTTCCTGCCACTACCACCCCCAGGCCAAAGCCCGACAAGGCCAGGGGACCTGAGCCCCAACAGGCAGTCACCAGCCCAGGCCGACACCCACCCCAGCACCCAGCCCCCAGCCCCAGAGTGCCGGCAGGCAACTGCACACCCGACCGGGGGGCAGTGTAGCAATGGGCCCTCAGACAAACCAGCAGTCGGGGTGACCCAGACCACAGCCTGCTGGAGGGTTTACAGTACATATCCACTCTGGCCTGGGAACGCTTTGAAGTCTCCCAGGACAAGCTGGAAAGTGTTGTTCGGGAGAGGGAGGTCTGAGTTTCTCTTGGACTGGTAAATGGACTGTACTTACTGTATATAGTACCTTTCCATCCATCCAGGACACTCAAAACACTTTACACTGCAGACAGTCACCCATACATTCACACATTGATGATGGCAAACTACAATTGTAGCCACAGCTGCCCTGGGGCACACTGACAGAGGTGAGGCTGCCATACACAGGTGCCACCGGACCCTCTGACCACCATCAGTAGGCAAGGCAGGTAAGGTGTCCCGCCCAAGGACACAACAACTGAGTCGCCCAGATGGGGGATCAAACCGGCGACCTTCCGGTTCCAGGACGACTCCCCTAACCACTCTACCACAGCCGCCTCTTCTGGACCGGTTGCCTTTGTGACTCAACTGCAGATGTGTGGCAGAAGATGAAGCTCTAAAGATAATGGTGACAGACATGGTGACACTGTAGCCCGGGACCAGAGCCTGAATTTAACATGAGTACAGCCATGGAGCTCCTTCAGATCAAAGCTGCCCTCTGTCTGGCCACAGGACAGGTGTAGACACATGTCCCTTTTCTGAGGCCATGAGAATGTTATTAGGAACTTTCACCAGTACCACTTCTGTGCTATGATGAGCCCTACATCATGACTGGAATTCTTTAAAAAAAAATAGAAAAGTTTAAAACTCTGGCATGAATTGTGTCAGGTAATATGCTTCTCTTTAATCTAATATGTTTGTTGTGTTGATAAAAATAACTGATATCTAAAATGAATTAGCTTTTTTCTGCTTCTCTTTTTTAATTTTCTTTTACAAATGGATTTGTGACAACAGCTGATAACTAATAAAATCTGAAGAAGAAACCAGTTTTCCTCTAAGTGTGACCCCGCTGGCATTAAACTTGAGCAGCAGTACATTTTTCCCAGTTTAGAAAATATGTCCCTGCTGGGGACACAATTAGTGTACTGATGCTAAAATCATTAGCTAATGACTGAAGCCTTTCTATGAGTCCTCCCATGCTGTGACATTCTCTCTTCAAGCACACATTTGCTTTTATTGTGTGGATAGGAGCATCTGTAAAAGTTTGTCTGAGAAAATTTCTTTCAAAACTGAAAGCTCAGAGTCAATAGAGTTCTATTCATCAGCAAAACAAATCGGACGGGACTGCTCAAGAAGCTGCAACAAAAGAATATTCATCAAACATGTGTTCTGTTTGGAATCACTCAGTCGTGATGTAGAGCCCTGGTTCTCAAGGGGGTGTGTACCCCTCAGGGTACTAGAAGGCATGCTAGGGAATACATGAAATTCTGCTGGTCTATTGAAAACTTGTATCCGTTCATAAATACATGAAAATAGTTTCATAATAACTCTTTCAATTAAAAGACCAATCTACGTAAATCAAGATGGTTTGATCCAAACCAACCGAGAAAGGGGTCTCTGTCACTAAGTAGGAGTTTCTTATTTTGTGGGAGGAGTTGGCCCAAGACATACCTTATTTATTCGTGTATAATACGATCTCGTGTATAATACAACCCCCTCCCCCCATTTTTAGCCTAAAAGTATAAAAAATTTAATTCTCACACTACCGCTAATTTCATATGGACTTCAGGATTTTTCAGCCTTTGCAGTCTTTATATACAGTCTCAGTAAAATTATCATTTGACTGTTGTATCAGTTTTTAATTTATTTTTACAACATATGTACTAAAAGGTACACAACAAATGTATGCAACAAAAGCTATCTGCTCATTTGTTAACTGGCATGATATAACAAACAGATAAAGCTATGTGGCTCTAACAAGTGCGGATGAAGCTGAATCAAAGCCTTCAAAATCAGGCTCACCATCATCAGTATCATTAAAAGTTTATGGTATTCCTCCTCTGAAATAAAGGCATCAGAATCACACTCAACAATGATCTCATCCTCTGTGTCTCGTGAGCGCCCCCGCTGGTGGGGAAACTTTTTTTCAGGTAGACCAACTTTTACAGAACACCGGTAGAKGGCAGCCATTACTGACGACCATGTGTTTGTTGTTGTTCCAGGAGTGGCCCGGTTGCACATTAATATCTTTAGTTTGTTATGCAGGACTGCCTTTTTTTCTCTTTTTTTTCACATCATGTTGCCTGCTTGGATCTGTCTTGCTCGGAGGCACAAAGGAGTGTTAGAGATAAGATCGCTTCAACCGCTTTTTACGATGTGGTTTCATTTCGGGACTCAGGCATTTTGTGAATGAGGCCAATATTTCAGTTAAAATACATCAGCAAAAATATTTATCCAAGTGTAAGACTACACCCAAATTTGTGCATGATTTTATGGGTTAAATTTTACGTATTATACTTGAATAAATACGATAATTAGTCAGACCAATGGTGGGGTTTGAAGAAGCGGAGTGCAGCAGGGAAACGTTTGGTTGAGTCAGGCAGGAAGTGCTTATGGTTTTTTAGTGATTTTAGTCGTAACTTGAGACAGGGAGGAGCTAGCTGCACAAAATTTGAACGCTGTACATGTGGAGGGACGTGTCACAGTTTGGCTCAGTCAAAACATCCTTAAGCAGCCTGTAAAAAGATAGCTAAAAATCAAAATGAATATGAATATTTGTCATAACTTGAGAAAGGAAGGCGCTAGCTGCACAAATTTCCAAGTCTATAAATTATGTTTACATGTTCACAATAATTTTTATTTGAGTCATTGTTCTGTTTTAAATTGTACATAGTCAACAAATCATATTATTTTACTATTACCGTTACTTTTTTTAAGTTGCCCCACAAGCCATTCCAATCAATCACAGTTAGGGAAATACATACACCAACTCCGCCAATCAAAATTAGGGTCAACTACGCTCACACCAAGACCTCCGCCAATCCCAAGTAGGGCCATCTCCGCTCACAGGACAACATACTGCTGGACCCCAACTTGACCCAACCAGTATCTGTCAATCACTACTGTTATTGTGTTATCCATTTCTTGTAGAGAAATGTTTATCTTCAGTAAATATTTCTACGGTTTCGATTTGAGAATGATACTTTTATTTTTCCAAAAAAGGGCTGATTAAGCTGATTATTATTTATTGTTTGTTAGCTGCAAATTTTAATCTCCACTGCTGCTCCTAAAATGTGGAACAACCTCCCTTAGGGCATCAGACTGGCCACTTCCCTGTCGGCTTTGAAAACGTTACTTAAAACCCACCTCTTCTCTTCGGCTTTTGGCTCCATCTCAGATGGTGACTTTTAGTTTCTTTTGAGATTATTTAAATTTGTTTTAATTGGGTTTATGCATTTTTGTTTTAATTGAATAGTTTTAATTTTGCTGATTAGATTTTTATTATGCACTGTAATTGTTGTGTGTTTTATTGACTGTGGCTGTAACACTTTGGTCCTATGGTTGTTTAAGCACTTTATAAATAAAGTTGATATGGTAATAGATGAGCCACTGATGGCACAGCACTGTGTTTTACAGCATTTATGCTGGTTACGGAATATTCAACTGAAAAAAGATTTCACTGGGCAGGAGGTACAACACTAAAAAGGTTAAGAACCACTGACTGAGAGCAAAAACATGTACAGGTCTAAAAATATTTCTGCACTTTTATAAAGTATTTGCAAAACATATTTAAAGGGGACATATGCAAAGGCCACTTTTTTAGCCATTAAATATGTTTTGTTGTGTACTTGGAGTTGAAGAAATTAAAAATTAGTCTCTCCTGGTGCTGCAAAGATATCTTTATATTCTGTTTGGGTCATTGTTTTCAACCTGTTCTYTCTTCTCTATTTTTTACATGATGTTTCCTGGTCTGTTATATCAAATTATTTGTGATGTAACGTCCAAATAAAGCCTGGACTTACCAACTACAATTTGGTGGTCTTGATTTTCCTCTGGTTCTGGTTCAGATTCTGGTTCTGGGTCAGACTCCAACATGCAAGGCTGGATGGACAAGTCTTCCCCTGATGACATCTTTTAATTCATTTGTAAATAAAATGTTTCTGCGCAGCTATATAGTCGTAAAGCCCTCTATCAAACTAGATTGAACCAGTTTAGAAGGGGGCAGGGTGTGAAGCTCCTCTTTTGGATTTAAAGGAACAGCATCAAAACGAGCTGCTTTGAGACACACATTAGAAATGTGTGTAATAGTGGCTGGTAAATTTAACTCAAGGAGGAATTCAGACCAAAGCATTGCAGATCCACTTTATATAGACGCCAACTGAATGATTTAAATGTGAAAAAGATTTTAAAACGTCACATCTACTTTAAATGCCATTTACTGTATGTGTGTATATATATATAT
>NW_013952651.1:706133-708484 GCF_001266775.1 Austrofundulus limnaeus | reverse complement strand
AGAGAGAGAGAGAGAGAGAGAGAGAGAGAAATGGCCAGAGTAAACATTTTAGTAAAAAAATGACAAAAAAGAGTCCATCTTAACATGGATCATTGTGGGCCCATTAGCTTCTTGATCCCCCTGACATCCCTGAAATGCCTTAAAAAGTATGCACAACTTAAATTAAATTAAACTAGAAGCACTCGGAGAGCGCTGACCTCTGCCAAGGCCAATTTCCCCTATCCTGCTATAGTGAAGAATCCTTCAAAAAAATTCCTGGATCCGGGTTGTAATCCAGATCATCACCAAAATTTAATGGTGTTTTCCTTTGGCCAATACCCACCTGTGGTAAAATGTCATGAAAATCCATCCAGAAGTTGTTGAGTAATTTTGTCAACAGACAGACAGACAGATATTTGTTTATTTATATTGTGTGTGAGTGTAAGTGTTCGTGTTGTATGGGATTTATTACATTTTTAGTCATATATATGTATGTTTGTGTACATGTGCTTTACAATGATTAAAAACTTAATAAATTACATACAAGGACTGGAACAGCATCAGATTAAAGAAAACATTCTGCCATAAAAGAAAAAACAGAATAAACAGGATTTTTTAAAGAAAACCATGGCGATATCTATCAGAGAACAGACCCAAATGGGGGGTTGGTTGTTTGAGGTGGTTTTTGGGGTTTTCAAAAAAGAGTTAATGCGCAAAAGGAGAAATGGAAACACATTTGCTGAATAAGTTCTGACATAACAAACATTTACCTCACAAGGTTGAGCATCTGTTCCTGCTGTCTGTCCGGTCCCGGTACCAGCTTCGGCTCAACTGCACCTGCGACAGCAGCTAGACTCTCCCCCCGTTGACTGTRYGCGTCTTCTCAGTTATTCCCGTAACGTGAAGATAATCACATTTCTTTTTCTACATCTCCAGACAGCAGTAACATCGTCAGAACTAGTTGAAAACAGAATAATTACAACTTTCCCGATAGTAGCAACATGTTCCTGATAACTTCTCTCAGTTTTGAGTAGCCTACCCGGCCCAGCGAGGATGTAGCCCACGTGGGCCAGCAATGCTGGGTCCTCATGAGGACACTGCCCATGAGTTGAGACAGAACTGACCTGTCCCAGCGAGTTAGCAACTTCTACTTCCTGTTTCCTACAGACGTGTCTGACGTAATGACACTTTGCGTAGCCTGGCTGATTCGCTCGTATTAAAATAATTCCTGTATCCGCATCGTGATCTGGAACATCAACAAAATTTAATGGTGCGTTCCTTTGGCCAATACCCACATGTGGTAAAAATTTCATGAAAATCTGTCCATAAGTTTTTGAGTAATTTTGTCCACAGACAGACATACGCAACTGAAAACATTACCTCCTCCCTTGGCGGTAATTAAATGTTCTTCTTGAACCCTTTGGAGTAAATTCAGTCAAATAATGTTTTGTCACTTAATTTTTTTTATGATTTTCAAAATGTTCCAGCACATAAAAGGAAGTATACAGTATGTCAAAATACTGTATATACTGTATAGTAATATAATATAGTTGGGTCTATATTCTCAACTATTGCCAGTTCTAATTTGGTAACAATGACATAAAAAAAATCTTTTTTGACATAATTACTGAGAACATTTCCAAACCTTTTTCAAACAGGATAAATATTTCCAAATACCGTAACTCCTAATTCCTAAATGCTTAGACACAGAGACTTCACCAAGGGCTCAAATTAAAGATATTAACCACATAAATCATATTTTACCATCCAGATTTACTCCCAGCATCCACCTGTTTCTTCCTTTCAGGGTCATGGGGGGTCACTGGTGCCCATATCCAGCAGTTAAAGCGCGAGGGGTGGGGTACACCCTGGACAGGTCGCAAGTCCATCACAGATACACAGACAGTCCCAGCATGATTAGAATAAAGTAGATCATCAAAAATCATTAATACCAGTCTCAGCTAGACCTCATAAAGCCACCATCCACAACCAATTAGGGCTAAAACAGGACAAAAACCAAGTAAATTTATAGTTATTTTAAAGCATCAAACCGTTTATAAACAATCAGCAGCAGGACATAAAATGTGTTTACTCACTTGTGTAGAAGAATATGTTACAGAATAAGGTTGGGCAAGAGACTAAGGCTGTGTCTCAATTCAGGGGCTGGGTCCTCATGAGTGCGCATTTGTCGGCCGCATATGTCATTGCCCCACGCGGAGGACTGTCCCAATTCGAAGGCTCCTCATCACGCGGCCGAGGAATGCGTCCTACTTCCTGTCTAAATCCGAGGATGCGTCCATGTATCCTTACCAGCCGAGGATGTCCCAGGATTCAAAGAGCGGGCAGCAAAATAATCTGAGAAATGAAGACGG
>NW_013952651.1:704662-706122 GCF_001266775.1 Austrofundulus limnaeus | reverse complement strand
CCCAAATTATTGTTTTTCTTTATTTACGTTTACCTTTTTAACTGTGAATTTATTCTTCCAGTAAAAAGACGTGTAAACACGTCCCGAAGCATTTMAAGTCCGACATGAAACTGATCACTATGGTAACGGGGAGCACGTGGTCACGCAAACCCACGTGAAGCCAACATCAGACGAAGGCTAGACCGTCTCATTTCGCTGCAGTTTTGAGCAGCCTACCTGGCCCAGCAAGGATGTGGCCTACGTGGCCCAGCTAGGCTGGGAGGACCCAGCCCATGAATTGAGACACAGCCTAACTTGTTTCCGTTGCTCATCATCAGTCCAACAGGATTGTTAAAACCTTCCTGCAGGAATGTTTAAGTGTTTGTTGTTTGTTGTGTTTAAACCTGCTGCTCTTCAGGACAAGATTGATCTAAAAGACAATGGTCTCTCAGTCTGCAGCTGTTCCTTTGTTCGACACTTCACATCCACCTAGAAACCTCAAGTACACCTTGCTGTTAGTTTGGAGTGCTCTTTGAGTGTGTCGGGTAAAACACTTGGTAGTGTGTGAGCTCTTAGGTGAAACAGCAGCTCATCAGCCGGCTTTAGAAAAATATTGTACAATGTCAGGACAGTTTGAAGTAAGGCTTTTTTTAGTGATTCCTCTTAGCAGCAAATGACTTCCTTTATTTAGTCCTGCTGTAAGTGTGCCAATAATTTTATGACAGCAGCAGCTTTAGTTGAAGTGTCTTTTTTTTTTCTTTGGGAAATTTCTATTTGCTACAGTGTTTGTTAGTCTTGTGTTTTTCTAAATGAAAAATAATACAACACAAACACAATAATATAAAACAAAAGAGAAGAAAGCAAAAACAAACTAAAAATAGACAAACAAAATAAAATGACTCGTTCAGTCTGAGGAGCAGACTACAGTAACAGCACTGGAAGAGGGGGATAACTGGACATGGAGGCCTCTGCCCTTAATTAACTACAGGTAGTTTCTCTTCACAAAGATGGCTTTCTTTGCTCCTCTCTCAGAGTTTTTAATTAGCTAAGTACAAATACTTTGTTACAGTACTTAAGTAAAAATTTTGGTTATCCTTTTTCTTGAGTTATTATTTTTTAGTCTACTTTTTACTTCTACTCACTTATTTTAAAGTTAAGTAGAAAACTGTTACACTTATTTCACTTTGGCTTGTTTTCATTGCAGCCTGTTATTGTTAAAAAAAACCTATCCAGATAAATCCTAGTTGTATGAAAAGTAAAAATATATACTGTACCATTATGACACTCTGTTAGTTGCACATGACACAAATCATGTTACACTCCAACAAGACATAGCAGACATATGTAGCCTAGTACAAAGATGTCCATGCTACGCTACACTGTACTGCAGTGGTTCCCAAACTTTTTATCTTGTGACCCAAAAAATATTCATGGCAAAAACTTGTGACCCCAAATATTACTGGTCTGAGTACACGAACTTT
>NW_013952651.1:702761-703725 GCF_001266775.1 Austrofundulus limnaeus | reverse complement strand
GATTAGTCGTCGATTAATCGATTAATCGTTGCAGCCCTAAGTCTTATATCAAACTGTAATGGAAACGTATCTTATTTCTTGACCATGTGAAGTACCTCTCAGAAAATATCATAACAGACCCATAGTCGCTAAGATGTCTCCTTACTGACATGTCTTTTCTTTAAATGCTGAAATCAACAACCTCGGTGTGCTCAATCAAGGAAAATATTCCTTCAGAATTAGAAGGGAGAGCAGACCTGATTCTTCCAGTTAATTGGGAAACTGAGGTAAAGAAAGAGAAAAACCTATTGAAACCCCCTCTCTTTCTAAACCCAGACCTCCCTCCAAAAGAATAATTACTTTCCCCAGCTCCCCCCACCATAACTAGTTACCACTCTTTTATCTTATTTAAGTGTGCATAATTATCACAGTCATCACATTAGATTATTTCATGAATAATAAATGAAGTCAAACTGTGTGGGGTTATTAGCATACTTGGATACAAGCCATGATAAGACGTTGGTTCTCTAAGATTTTATTGTTTATGACTTTCCTAAAAGGAAGYAATAAAGACAAAACTGGACTATCTGTGGATCAGGAAATCTGCTTTAAACTGATTTTCTTGTGAATCTGTGGCTCTTTGTAATGATTTTTTACTACTAGGAGCAAACAGCTGTGATCCTTCATGATTTTATTATAACCATGAAGGATTTATTGTAAAGAAATGTTGCACAAAATTGACTGTTTAGAAAAAAAAAACATTATTTTTCATGTATATAGTAGGTGTAGTAAAAGCAGCTAAAAATAGGACACATTTTTGCTGAGAATTTTAAAATATTTTCTTTAGTCCTGTAATAAGACTTTTTTMCATATTCTCACATATCTTCAGTAATTACATAATAAAAATGCTAAAAAAAAAATGGTCCAGGTGTTGAAATGATTATGTCAAACTATTCTCTTAGAAAAAATAGAATTTAAAAAGTGT
>NW_013952651.1:698792-699951 GCF_001266775.1 Austrofundulus limnaeus | reverse complement strand
TGTGTGTGTGTGTGTGTGTGTGTGTTTGCCAAAGATGGATTTTTTAAAAAACGGATAAAATCATTAAAGAATAACACCATGTTTTCTGTAGTTTGTTCTCTGTTTCCCTCAAAAGGTTTTTGTTCAGATGTAAACACCATCTTTMCATTGTTTTTCTTCCAAACTCTAACTCCCTAAAAATGTTCAAGAAATAAGTATTTTTAGCTTGACCCATATCGCAGTTGGACATTATTAATTTTTTACCTTTAAATTTAAACATCGTAAATAAAAAAAATTAAATTTGACCTTTTTAAATTCACATTAATTTTAGTTGTCAATCTTAGATTGTCAAGTTGTCAATCTTAATTTGGCTCTTTTTCACCATCATCAGCAGCAATTTTCATTCAAATGAGATAATCTGAGTGCTTAATCATGAACACTTGAAAACAAATCAGCTCTTTTGTAACAAGGGGAGCAAATCAAGACAAAGTCCAGTTCTGRCGCTTTGCCTGGAGATGCTCTGAACCACCTATATGGCCTTTTTAAGAGGCAGTAACAGCAGATTTGCTCCTCTGTTAATATCAAACACCAAATCCACAAGAAATGGAGACTCACCCCCATTAGTAACATGTATTATTTTTATTTGTTGTGCTTTTCARTAACCTGTGCTTAAAGTCTGAGAACACAAATATAATTAGCATTTTAATTTCAGATCTATTTTTTTATGTGAAGAAAACTTTAAATAAAATAAAAGGCATGTGACRGAATAGTGGTAGAATCAAACCCACAACTCTCACAGTAGAGGACGACTTGTCTAACCACTCATCCGGTGGGTAGATGAGTCGTCCAACACTAGGGCTGTGTATTGGCAAGTATTTGGCGATACGATACGTATCATGACAGATGGGTCACGATACGATACATCCCGATATATTGCGATACTTTAAACAAGGGGATATATTGCGATATTTTTAGTCCAAACATTCTATTAAATAAAAACCTCTTACTGGGGAAAAAAATTCATTGTCTGAGAAAATTCTAATATTACATAGACATACTTTTGATACATTTAGTTGTGTTCTGCTTTGTATGTTTTATTTTATTTGTTTCATCCATGTTTTCAATTATTAGACTAAATTTGCCAATAAGTAGTTTGAAAATATATTTTTTGCAGCTTTTC
>NW_013952651.1:694553-696466 GCF_001266775.1 Austrofundulus limnaeus | reverse complement strand
CAACCAACCAACCAACCAACCAACCAACCAATCAATCAATCAATCAATCAATCAACCAATCAATCAATCAATCAATCAATCAATCAATCAATCAATCAATCAATCAATCAATCAATCAATCAATCAATCAATCAATCAATCAATCAATCTTTATGTGTTTGTTTATGTTGACTTAAAAATGTGTATCTCTGTTTTAGGAGTATGACTGAAGTAAAATATTTTACTTTCAATGAATCTTATATACTCAGGATAAAAGTAAAGAACAACATTTTATTGGACTGGAACTGTTGAAGATGAGTTGGTAATTCAAAATGCACGCTTTTCAAATTTTATTGATTTTCTCTTAGTTTTAAAGGCAGCCCTGTTTAATTATAAAATGAAAGATTATACACTGCAGCAGTTATACATTTGTGTCTGGTTCTTTGCTATGTTACAAAAAATATTTTCCAAAAGTGTTTTAATCATACTGAATCAATGTGATTGGTAACCAAATGGACATCCTTAGGTTTTAGTTACACCCCTGATCTACATAAATAAGCATAATAAGCATTTATAAACAAAAAAAAGATTTAGAGAACATAAACAAACTAAATACTCATACATTCATGTTAAGATTCACATTAAGATTCATCTTTAAAAAGTGATGAAGTGTGTGTGCTAAAAATGAGTTGTACCCAGCCGTTGTGGTCCCGTGGATGAGAGAAGGCTGCTTCTCTTTGCTCCTTCTCCCACAGTCAGTGTCCTGATGGTAGCTCTGTGGTCTCTCTGTGCTCATCTCACTGTTGGCAGTGCTCCAGCATTGCTGTGGTGTCAGCTTGGTGTAAATGGAAGCTTGAAATGCGATAGTGCTGATTATGGATCAGATTTGTGGGGGAGGGGTGAGTTTGTTGGCCACCTTTTCTGTAAAATCGTGATTAGATCCCCAGATGTGACCTCTCACCCTTTATGCTGAGCAGTCTGTARCATTAGGACCAGGTGGTTTCCCTGAGCTCTTTGGGACTTAGATAGTTCCCTTGTGCTGACTTCTGCGTGTTTTTTATTCAACAAAGGCCAGGGACATCCTGAGGAAGCTGTTTGTAATGTTTCACCTCCTACAACTTTTTACCTTTGTTTCAAGGCTGCGTAATGTTCACTGTGTGTGCTGTTTAATGTTATATCAGTTGTGAAAAGCCCACATATCCTCACTCCTTACTTTCCCCTTTGTAATCTCTATTATCTAAACCAAATGCCATGGTTTGTCATTTTTCACCTTGGTTTTCCTAGTGTTTCTAATGCACCTTTTCCACTAGTGCCACTTAGTGTAGTGTCGGAACGGTCAGTGTAGGTACAGGTCAGACCGGTTGGTTTTCCACTTACTGTATGTTCCAGTCCGGTTCCAATGAGTGTGTATGGGGCGGTTGGTGGTGGTGGTTTTTAGGTATTTTGAAAATAATTAATGGGCAAAATGAGAGACGGAAACACACTTGATGAATAAATTTTGAAATTTTATACATTTGCAAAAATTTAGCCAATCAGTGATGAACAGTGTTCTGGTGTCGCATTTTGGTGTCAGCTGGAGCCGGTTGGAACCCCAATGAAGTAGGTACTAAAAAAAGTGCTGGTTACATGGATCTGGCCTAATGGAACCGGCTTGGAACCGTACTGAACTGTACCGAACCGTACCGACACTACACTAAGGGGCACTAGTGTTCCCCTGTGTGTCTCAGCCCAGCTGCCCCGCATTACCTTGATGATCACCCTTGTGTGTCTCCTCAGGTGTTTTCTGTTTATTCATTAGTTTTCAGTGTATTTAAAGGGATCCAGGATTAGTTGTAACATTAAACTTTATTTGATAAACATTTATTTTAACTGTAAAATAAAGACTGTAGTTTTGTAATTTTTAAAAAATATATTACACGGACGGAGCCATTTTA
>NW_013952651.1:690578-693796 GCF_001266775.1 Austrofundulus limnaeus | reverse complement strand
GTGTAAATACATGAGATTATAGCTAGGTGTCTAATTTCCGTCTCTTGTCCCATTGGCAGGTTAATGTTAAAACACAATAAAAATAAGGATAAAAAACACAAAATAACACTACTGAAAAAGAAATGCTTAAAACTACCACAAACTCATATTTGCATATAATCAGTGTTGACATTTTTTGCTTTCCATGAGTCAGTTTTTAAGAWATGTTTTTAATGGAATGAGAAGTGAAAGGTCCTTATGTTACTTGAAATTGTATTCCAAGTATGAGAAGCATACAGGAAAAAGTAGCATGCCAGTTTTTCTAAGTGGTATAACAATCACTCCTACAACCTGCGCTTGTTTACACACTGGTGTTGTAATAATTGTTGTAATAGAAGTTGAGCAAGTTGCCTACACCAGGTTCTAAAGGATTACTCCTAATTTACATTAGATGACCTCTGCAGCAAATAAGCAACCATTATAAGAATGAGAGTATTTACTCTGGCTCCGCACAGCGGTGCTGGGTGGAAGTGAGCTAACGGCAATCCGCCAAAATCCCATTCAATCCTATTTTTGCCAGATGCCAGAGCTGCACCGGAGTCCATCTACAAAAGTCACGTTGCACCAACAGGAAAAGGAAGAAGCACAACATCCGAATTTTCAAAATAATTCACCAAAGGCACATTAATTTCGTTGAAATCTCAGCTATAATAATAAATATATGGATATAATTATGCACCTATGTTGTCAAAACGTATCATTCTGTTTGGGAAGCAGATGACAACAATACACATGGATTTTTTTTTTTAAATCAGAAGTTTAAAACAGACAGTGATGCAGTTTTAACTGTGTTTGGAGTCCGTCTTCCACAGAATTAATTATTTTGCTCTGACTTAAACATTTATCACTGGATTTATTGCACAATCTTTCATTTCCTGCACATGCTTCTCGGAGCTCTGTGTTTTGCACCGGAWCAGACCTGAGTATATATTGGGGTGCAAACAAACGGCTGTGAACTACGCACCGCAGCAGAACCACATCTAATGTCAATTAGGTGTTAGGTCGACTCTGTGGCTGCCTCCTCTAATTTGAGAGCCAGGTTGCCAGGTTGTAGGGCCAAATCTAAATAGCCTGGCCCTTGCCTTCCTACGCAGCACCGCTCAATTCTAGTTTCCCTTCACTGCTCCGTCTGGGACTTCTCCCATTGACAATGATTTCGCTGGTAGATTTTTAGCCGGGCCAATCAGAGAACAGAACGTCAATTTTCTGTGCAGTGTCTGCTTGTAGTTTATTTTACCTGGGCCAATCAGCAAACAGAAGGCGGAGTTTTGAACTATGTCGACTTTCTGCGCAGTGTCTGCTAGTTATTCTGGCATACGGCGGTGGAGGAAGAGAAGGAAGCCAGTCTGTGTTGATAAGGCTTCCAAATTAAATTAAATTTGTCTGACAAAGCAGCAGCTCTCATTTACACCAGTCTCATTCAGCTTGGTACTTCTCTCCTCTCAGTAGGGTTGTTTACAGCACATGCGATTTCCGCTTAGCTTCTTAGCTTAGCCTCTGTCACAGCAACATACGTCACAGCCAACTGATCCAATCATTTTAAACTTCATCAGAGGCCACGCCTCCTGCAAGAATCACTTCTCTATGCATCAAGTCCAGACCCTTGTATGAAGCAAAGTGAAGGATGAGGGTCTGGTTTAAACCAGGCTAAAATCTAAAGGGTTTAAAGCATAGTTAGAGGARAGTCGTATTCTGCATGCACTCCTCCAGGAGACAACTCCTGCCCTCAGTGAGTTCAACCACCCTGAGGTCCATCATCGTTGATATATATTACTGGATTGGATGTCACGTGGTTTGAGACATGCAGAGGTGTCACCATTGGTACTGTATGTGTTGATTGTGGACCAGATGTACGGGTGTGATGAACCTAAGAAAGGGAACARTGACACATCAGGAACTGAATGTTTTGCAATAAAACGTAGTATATAATGAAATTCACAGACCAAACACATGGGATAACATTTCACACTGAAGTTTKTTCTGTACTTGCTGTAGTAAAGCAATCATTCAGGTCACCTTTTCAGCAATACATAATGTTAGCTGCAGGCAGCTAACTCAAAAAAATRATGCTCCAAATTTAATGAACACAATCAATAAACAGTTGTCAGAMTTGCAKAAGTAGAATCTACATGGAGAACAATAAAAAGGTAAAAACAAAACAGCTAGACTTCTATTCTGAAGTTGAAGCCATTTCGCTTGGCTTTCTCAAATCAAAGTCTGGAGTGTGCTGAGTTACCAGCTTTAATAGATCCACATGAGAGGCCCCGTAAAGGACTTAGATTCATATGAAGATTAGGCTGGAGCCAGTCGTCCTTCACAATGGAAGCTCGTTAGGCTCTTTGACTCCCAGGAGAGATGTCTTGGTCATGTTCATAAGCTGTGAACTACGTGCCTGTTGCTATGTAAGCTTGTTAGGCTCTTTGCCTTTATGATTTGTGTGTGAGATGTTTGTGATGCTAGAAAAAAAACTTTAAACTCTCCAACTCACACCCTCATGAGTTTGAGTGGAACTGACAGGGAATCGGGCATAAAGCTCTAATGTAAGTTTTAAAGAGTTGAAATCGTAGACCTCTTCTTCGGTATATTGTTGTTTTTTCTTTACACCTCTCTCGAACCATCTGTCCTCTCTGTCTAAAATATGAAAATTCTAGTCCTCAAATGTGTGTCCCTTATCCTTGAGATGTAGATGGACTGCTGAGTCCTGTCCTGAAGAATTGGCTTTGCAGTGTTGAGCCATGTGTCTTTGAAGAGGTTGTTTAGTTTCTCCAATATAGAGGTCTGAGCATTCCTCACTGCACTGAACTGCAAACACCATGCCACTCAGCTTGGGTTTGGGGTCTTGTCTTTAGGATGGACCAATTTCTGTCGGTAGGTCCTTTTAGGTTTCAGTATCCACAGGTTTGGAGAGTTTCTTTATTGTGTTTTATTTTCCTTTTCTATTCCTCCTGTTTTTGTGGGGACAAGTTTGACCCAATGGTGCAATGATCTAATTACAGAAAGTTTGTGTTCCAGTGGGTGGTGGAAGTCAAACAGAAGGTACTGCTCTGTACGAGTAGATTTCCAGAAAACTTCAATGTTTAGGCTTCCATCTCCTTCCATGTTCACCAGACAGTCCAGAAAAGGCAGCTTGTTGTTCGCATTCTCTCAGGCGATCTTGATGTTTATATCTATATCTATAT
>NW_013952651.1:686582-688438 GCF_001266775.1 Austrofundulus limnaeus | reverse complement strand
TTTGTTCTCTTCATTTACTGATGGTCAGATGTCAGGTGTGGTGTCCTGTGTGTTATTGGTGTTCATTTCACATGTTGTATAATTTGTATCGGTTTCTCTCTTTTCAGTTCTTGTATTTCTCTTCTACTTTTTCCTTTTCTTCTTTACTATAGTGTGTAAAAAAGGCCACTGACGATGCTGAAATTAAGAAACTAACATTCAGTTTTGTTTTCTACTGAAGTGGCTTTAAAAAAACATGTAAAATTGAGTCATAACTAGGCTACCCAGAATGCATCACTTCAATTTTAAAATAAACTGTTTCAAATTACTAATATATCTGCATGTTTTCTTACCAAAGCCCTACAATAAATATAAGAAAATGACCAAGAAGCAGCAGAACTAGCAATCRACAACTATTTTTTATTTTAACACCATGACTCAAAAGTCTGTTTCAGCAAATCATCTCCCCGAACTGCGACACGTGCCAATCTGTGAATGGTAATTATCATTCCACTAGTTGGCAGTACTGTGCTGCTGATGTGTTATGGTGTCACTGGAATGTTTTCTGGTAAATGGAGACAGATTTGCGCTTCATGTTTAGCTTCTGCTAAGATGTTAAAGCATATGTGCTTTTGAACTTGCGGACCTTAAATAAATTGACAAACGCTTTAGAAATTGTGCAGCTAAATTTTGAGTTAGCGCTGCCCACCACTGCATAGAACATAATTTTAAAAGGGATAGTTGGCTCATCTTTGAAGTGATGTCTGGTCCTATCATTAGTACAGTAGTTAGTATTTTATTAGCCAGTCATCGGTCATAGAGCACACCATATGAAGAATTAGAAAAAATTCTGGAGAAACTATGAAGGAGCCTGCTAAGAGGCATCCATTTTTAATTTTTTCTTTGATTTTACMATGTGTTGGAGGTCACTGTCATTTCATCTACCACCATACCAAATTCCAGGTCAGTGTATCTAAAGATAGCTGAGTTATGGAAAACTTCCAAACACTGGCTTTCAATAAAAGAGCTGTTTGTTTTGTAAATGTACTTTAAAGGGTGAATGTTCTGGTTTCAAAGGACTGGGGGGGCTGGGTGTGCAGGAGGTGTGTATGTGAGTGTAGATAGCAAGTAAGCATGAGGAATAGCTAGCTCAGTTATTCTGGTGTCCAGTGTGAGTTGGGCTGTGACAGCAACCCATTAACTTGTTCTTTTAGCAGTTTTGTAAAGGTTAAAAAGTGCACCATCAGCTTTGGAGCACTTTTGTTGCACACTGAGATGCATTAAGTTTTATGTTGTTAACACATCCCAGTTGTTTGCAAGTTATAAACTGTCTAGGTGCTGCACTAAGGACTTATTCCCTTAGAATTTCAATTAGGGGTGTCACGACCCGGCTCATTGACCTCATTGATCATGACAAAAAAAAAAAAAAAAAAAAACCCATAAGACTTAAGTAAAAAAAGGCAAAACTATATTGTTTATTAACTGAAAAAGTCTATCTTGGGTGTGCCAACAGGAACCAGGATGACCACCTCCCTCCATCTCAGGTTGGGAAAAAGAGAGAGAGGAGCACACACAGTGGCAGTCTTCACTCAGGCTGGGATCACTGGCCAGGTGCTCCCAGTCAGGCTGATTGACATTGCTAATCAGAACCTGCAGACAGAAAAAAAATGCACAGACAGGCCCTACCAAAACAAAGAGGCCATCACAGGGATGTCCTGAGTTTTTCTCAGAGTACAAGAAAAAGTACTGATACAGAGTACATCATCATCTCCTTTTTGCACTGTTGTCCATTGATTGGTTCACAGACCAGAGGAGTCATGCCACACAGATGAGATTAACTTTAGTTGTTTGCAGTGACTGTATTATTATTATTATTA
>NW_013952651.1:681495-686108 GCF_001266775.1 Austrofundulus limnaeus | reverse complement strand
TTAATTATGTTACCGTGAGAGAAAACTTCATTGAGATTAAAAATCTTATTTACAAGAGTGCCCTGACCAAAACTGGCAACAAGGACTGTACAATTTTTTTCCCATGGGTTTAACAACCAACAACAAGCTAACATTAGCTACCATTAGCTTACATTTCTCTGTCGTCTTGCCTCTAGTCATTAGCATCATACTACTGGATAATTCGGAACAGTCTTCGATACTTTCCTTCATGTTTGGTGTAGTCCATTGTTGTGTTGCAAATAAAACAAAATAAGATTTGTGCGTTTTTAATATTGTGATCCCCATACACTGAGGCAGCTCTTGATCTCTACAAAGCTAATGTACAAATTATCCTATAGATACTAAACAGCGCTTAGATCACATTCATCATGGGACACACAACAGAGGCAGAGGGGGTTCAAGGACACTTTGACATGTGACTGAAAAGCGGGGAATTGAACCACCAACTCTCTGATTATGGAACGACCGTAGTTGCATTTCAAAATGTGCGAATTAGAATTTTGGAAAAAAAAWTAGKTCAATGGAAACACGTTAATTTTGAAAAAAAAKTTCATTTTTTTTTGACAAAATGTATTTGCGCTAGGATGAGGTGGTTTTTCGGCCGTATCGAAATTGGTGTGTTTTGTAAAACTGCAATGGAAACACTTTTTTCACATCACGGGGGTCACGTGATCAACAACCGGCTGTTTCTACTGGCGAAAAAGACGACGAAAAAGATAACAGGACGTACAAGTAGTAGTAAAATCACAAAAGTTGTAAAAAAAGTAGTAAACTCACCAACTACAATTTCCCAAAAATGCCGCATACATAGTCACTCCCAGGTATAAGGGTCTTGTCGCTCAAAAGCCTTGATAAGACGCCGACATCTCCTCTGATGTTGAGCACTAGTGCCATGGTAGCAATTATGATTATGTTTACATCCATTGCTGCCATGTTTGTAATAACATATCGCGAGAACAAACATATTCATGTGTGACTTTAATAGCATTTCTTTAATGGAAACACTGCAATTGCGAAACTGTGTGTTTTCGACGTTAACAGAATATCGACACAGTTTTGCATACATTTGCCATGGAAATGCAGCTACTAACGCCTCATTATGTAATAACACCGCATTATGTAATAATGTAATAAAATTGGGCTTCATAACGTAATAAAACTGCACTAAAACTGCATTATGTAATAATTGCCGCAAAATGTAATAAAAGTATTCAATGCATTTTGTAATACTCTCAACCTCTTTATGCGATAARGTTATTACATTTTGCGGCAATTGTTACAAAGTGTGGTGGTTGCTCTTTTTAGAAATTAAAATGTAATAATGTAATAAACTATCACAAACCAGCTGTTTCTGTTCATTCTAATCAATACGCTTGTAATAATGATCATGTTGCAGATACTAATCTATGAAACTTTGATCAATAAATGCTGAACYTTTCATCATTTAGTTGCCTATTCATAGCCAGGTTCTCTGTATTAATCTAAAGGTTGTTCAAGGCAGGCAATCATGTAAACAGCCTTTTTAACTGATTAGATTTCAGAAAAATGTTYACACTTGCTTTAAACAGCAAACGGAAGGTGAAAAAAATGTTTCTGTTAACATTGAGGAAATTTTCTGGTTCCGTTCAATTTGCATTAAATTATTAGATATGTGCTTCTTTCATGCAGACGTGCAGGATTTTCTCCGAGGTTAGCTAAAACCATCATCGCCCACACAAATAAAGGCCACATGTGCGCAATGCACAGAGCACAAAAAAACCCCAAAACAAAACAAAACAAAAAAAAACAGAGAGAGAGGTGAGCTGCAGTCTCACCTACAATTTACATTTCAATAAAGCTGGCTTTTAGATACCTTCTGGCAGTAATGTGTAAGGTTTGGAATAAATTGGGTATAGAGATCAGGACAGTAAAGCTGAATAGGCAACTGCATGATGAAATGTTGTCTATTCATTGATCCAAGTTTCAAAAATTTCAATGTTTAGTATCGGCAATATGATCATTATTTCATGTGTATTGATTAGGATGAACAGAAACAGTGGTCTGTGACCTTTTATTACATTATAATTTCTAAAAAGAGCAACCACTGCATTTTGTAACAATCACTGTAAAATTAAATAATGTTATTACATAAAGCAGCTGCGAGTATAGTACAAAATGCGTTGAAGACTTTTATTACATTTTGCATCAATTATTACATAATGCGGTTTTAGTGCGGGTTTATTACATTTTGAAGACCGAGTTTATTATATTATTACATAATGTGGCATTACAGACAACTCCCATACCCCACCCCCCCACCGATAAAAGCCATTAGACCAGGTATGTGGGTAGGAGATGGTCAATCAAATGTTCACAGTTTAGAATTAGCTTTTGCAAAGTGTGAACAAAAATTAGCTGAATTTTCAAAAATCAGTGTTCCTGCACGGCTCACTGTTAGCTTGGTTTCAAACACTCAAGAGTTTAGTGTGACTYGAACAGGAACGTTTTTGCCATTTTGAAGGTCCAGTGAATCTCCAGCAGTGGCAGCTCAGAGATGTACGAACCTTTAAGTTAGCATGGTATAAATCAAGTAACACTCCAAACATGTCACTTTTATGTTCTTGCGTGTTTATTTTCTTCCACACTGTAAGTCTTTCTCACCTCATTAATTTATAATTGATAATCTTTTCTTTCTCTGTAGTCTACTGTTTGTTTCTTCTCTTTTAATGCAGTTAATTCATTAAAAAATATATATTTGTGCCATTTGGAACCGAAACTTTTGTTATGGAAGTATTTACGCCAGGACTGGAGGAAATGAGACGGTTTACTTTTTTCTTTTTTTTAATTCAGTCTGTCTTGACTCACCACGACGTGGGTATTTTTAGCCACAGGTTCCTGTTTAACTCTCCAAACCCCTCCTCCCTCCTTCACCCGTCACTCAGAGTTCACTGGAAAAGATTGTGTTTTTTGAGGGAATAATCAGTGTCAAATACACACTAGGTTACAGAAACTGATGCTGTGCTGAGTGTGTAGAAGCTCACTCAGATATATGTTGACTAGGTTTCTGTTTTTGCCATGGTTTGCCTGACACAGCTGCCAGGATCAACTGCCTGGTTAAACGCTGGGCTTAAAGCCATGGTGACACCCCAGCAGCTTTGGTTACTCCAGTAGAAATACCTGCATTACTTCCTGAACCTCAAATCGTTTCCAGGAATGATCTTGAAGTGACTGAAATTGGGCCAGAAAACAAAAGCAAACAAAGTCAAGCTCTTAGATCACTGCTGTACAGAAAATATTAGATGTTAATATTTAGCTGGGTTCATGTTTTATGTGTTGTGTGTGTAATTATCAAAATTTGAACAGATTTTAATGAAATTCTCAGGACAACAAATATTACATTTATAGTATTACAACTAAAACCCTTTTTGATGCCACCACCGCAGTTTGTCCTTCATGAGCCTTCGTAGACAAGATGGCGGTGCAAGATGGCGGCTGCCTGTAGTGGAGACCCACGACCATGGAGATATAAACAGCTTTTTATAAGGTAAAAATAATAAAACAAGGTCTTTGTCTGCAATGATTAGACATGTTTTTTATTATTGTCATCAGTAATTATCTCAATTTCGGCTAAAAGACTTGACAAAATCCTACACACTGTGCCTTTAAGGAAAGTGCCGTTTTTAAAAATTCTGTCTGGACCACAGCTATAAAATGAGTTGGAACAAAAATAAAGATTTTTGGTATAATAAAATGCATGGAACACTACTTTTGCACAAATGAAAGACTATTATTCAGAAGCTTTAAGAATAACAAGTGAAAATATTTTTTTACTGAAAAATAGCACCAGTAAACTAGCTACCTCTAAATTTTTCATTAATCTTTTCCTTTTAWTTTTTTGGTAAAGCTGTGGCACAGCTGTCTCAGTGAAAAACTTAACCTCTGCTCCGCTGTCTGCAACATGAATATGAACCCCTCGTTCTCCACCACACTGTAAGTCTATGGCGATGAAGCAGGCGATTGACCTGGTTATTATTATTCTGTTTAGTTTTTTTGCCAGCTCAGAATTGGCGTGTTCCCGAAGTAGTTGACCTTCATTTTGCAAACCTTGCACACTATGAAGCTCARGTCAAGTTCTGTCTTCCCCGGCATTCGGTAAAAACCAACGAAGAAGGGACCGGTTGAATCTCTCTTTCCTCCATATGTTTTGAAACTTTCACCGCATGCGTGTGTCTGAGAACCTGCTGCGTGGCAAAGTCTCGCATAATTTTGTAACTATGCGAGACTTCACCACAACTTCAGGGGAGACTTCAGCATATTTGTTTTATTTTTTTAGAATTGATTTTAGGACATTTTAAATCGATTTTGAATTGTAGTAAATGAGAATCTAGATTCCTATTAGGGGTGTAAGAAAATATCGATACACTGAAATATTGCGATATTTCATTTCACGATACTGTATCGATATTCTAAAGCCCTGTATCGATTTTTTTATTAAGGTTTAAAATGTCCATTTTCCTGCCAGCCGTTCATTTTTATGTTGTAGTTCAGCCTCTGACCACTAGTTGGCAGCAGTGAGCCAGCCATTTGGCTCCTCTACCTCTTGAGGTAGAGTC
>NW_013952651.1:680136-681380 GCF_001266775.1 Austrofundulus limnaeus | reverse complement strand
ACTGCAGACAGCACTTACCATAACAAAAAAAAAAAAAAAAGAAATCTTAAGCCTAGTCTTACAGGTACTCTTTGGATGGAGCCACTCTTCTTTAAAGGAATTTGGCTGGTTTTGTTGGTTCTACAAGTTATTGACAATCCACGGTCCGGTCCAGGAAGCAGAGTTGTAGTTCTACACACCTCTCTGCTGCTTCTCCTCTGTTACCCACCCAGACCTTCACTGCATATTAAAACTGTGTCAGCTCGCCCATGGCCAAATTAAATAAACCAAAAATGAATCCAAGAAAAGAAATCCTTAAAATCGTACAGAAATAAACAGATCTTTTACCAGAACAGAAAAACGGGTGCGGTTTTATGATCCTTACTCTGCAGTTTATGTCCAGGTTGTCTCAGGAAAGGCATAAAAAATAGCTTATCTTTTATGCAAGTTTGCCAGCTGTGGCGACACTAGTAGAAGGGAGCAGCTGAAAGAAAAAACAACTGCACTTGAACAGAAAAATAAAATAACAAATGTGTATTATTTAAAATAAGATCTTTTCATCTGAGGCATAGTTAGGATCTGATAACTAATCCACACAAAGAACACGTGACGACCAAGCATTTCAGGTGGTGGCTGGAACACTTTGTCCCTTCACTGCTCAGAATCCACTGACTCTTTTAAAGAAACATCTCAAAACATTTTTATTTAGAAAGACTTTTAGTTAAGTGTTGTTTTCTATTTTTAATTGTTCTTTATTATAATTGTGACTTGCTTTTATTGTTTTAGTGTTTTGCTCTCCGTTAATCACTTTGTGATGTTCACATCTGTGAAAGGTGCTATAAAAAGAGATGATTTATTTTGTTTGAAAGCTGGTTACAACGGGAGGATTTTGTCTATCCCCAGCAGTTATTGTGCAAGGGGTGGGGTACACACTTCAGAGGGTTAAAGTCCATCACAGGGACACAGATATAAACAAGACAAACAACCATTCACAATCTCACTCCCAATTAACCCAACATGCGTGTTTTTGGTCTGTGAAAGGGAACCAGAGTACCTGCAGAAAACCCATGCCTGCATGAGGAGAACATTCAGACTGCGTCTGAAAAGGCCAATGGTCCACTGATAGATTGCATTAAATTCATGTTGATAATAACACTTCTCCATACACCAGAGATAGTCATGGAGTTCCTCAGGGTACAGTGCTTAYGCTAATCTTTTTACTTTATATATTCTTTCATTAGGTAGTTATTGAACAACATGGGATA
>NW_013952651.1:675541-677127 GCF_001266775.1 Austrofundulus limnaeus | reverse complement strand
CACACACACACACACACACACGCACACCCACACACACAATAACTTTAATGTAACAGATGTTGTGTTTGGAATAACCTGCTTTGTTTTAAGGTGGTAAAACAAATTGTTTGTATTTATTCCTTTCTACACACTTTGCAGATTATCTTTTCTGCACTCCAAGTGTTTAATCTGTGCGCACTCCGGTGGGGTGACAATCATCCTGTTTATGCTTTACTTTTTTTTGGAAAGACAGTCTGACTGTCAGCCTTTCCCACAGTGCTTCCCCGCTGTACAAGGAGACAGTAAGGCTGAGTTATAGTCGCGCTTTGTTACGCGCGCAAAATGGGCGCGGAATGCGCGCGTATTCAGCCGTGCGGCGTCACGCTATGACCGCAGGAGAAACGAGGTCCAGACTCAACGAGCTTTTGTGCGTCCTGGAGCACTACTTCACCTGCACTGACAGTCGCCTCGCTGCGTCATGTGCCGCGGCGCGTGCTCCTCCCGCAGCAGGCAGTGTGGTCGGTCGGCATCTGACCGGTGGACGCGCCGTCACGTAAACATGTAAACAGTTCGGCGTTCATTTTCACACACCCGAACCAGGTCCGGATAAGTTATGTTTTTTCCTCTCTTCATTTGCGCTCTCAGCCACGCTGCTTCCCGCTTCCTCTGTTTTGACTCCAGCCGGTTACATCATCAAAAAGAATTGCGCAGTTGGCCGGTAGACTACAGATCTCTATCATAGGACAAATTTATATTGTTTCTACCGTATATCATTTATATCGTGCATTCCTATACCATACTATACTATACTATACTATACTATACTATACTATACTATACTATACTATACTATACTATACTATACTATACTATAGCTGCGTTTCCACTACCATTATCCAAGGGGGACACTACGAGACTGCCCACCCCTCCAAGAATTTCATGGCATGTAGTCATTTTTTAAATTTAAATGTTTCTGTATATCAAGTCAAGAGCTACTTTTGCGGTCACTCCTCTACATCCACCTCTCACCAAAACTTGAAAAAAAAAAAAAAAAAGGCAGGTTGTACAGCGTCGCACATGCGATGAAAACAAATGTGCCTTTTTTTCATGTCACAGTGATGCAACAGTTTTGCAAGCTACTTTTTTTCTTTCATTCGAGGAAGTGAAGGCAAAGCATTGTTATCTCTAACCATGCATAACCATGTGTATATATACACATATATAGGGCTGCAACAACCAATAAAAAAATTGATATATATCGATTATTAAAAGTGTTGGCAACAAATTTCATTATGGATTTTTTTGTGTCAGGCAATTTCTGATGGTATATATTTAATGATTAAGCTTTAAGTTTTAATTTGCTGACAATGTCTGAGTGGAGACACCTGGCCTAACTTAATACTGCAAATAAAACAAGACATTTATTGAACTCTTGTAATAAGCAGCTGTCTTGACTGAAAGTCTTCTTAAAGTCTATCTTACCCCCCTGTGAAAAGATAACTCCGCTCCAAGGCGAAATTTGAAAAATGCATCAAAGTGGGTAGGGGAGGGGGTGTGGGTAGGGGAAGGGGGGTTAGACAGTGGAGGTGTGGCCAGGACAAGAGAAC
>NW_013952651.1:671478-673790 GCF_001266775.1 Austrofundulus limnaeus | reverse complement strand
TGTGTGTGTGTGTGTGTGTGTGTGTGTGTGTGTGTGGGTGGGGGGGCAGAGAGAGAGAGAGAGAGAGGGATTAAGAGAGCAGCAGCAGTCAGCTCCTCTCCCCACCCAAGGCTGAAGGTCAACAGATGATCATGCTAAGCTTGCTAACTGTTCCACCCTCTGACTGCTGCAGGGGCGTGTCTTAGAGAGAGGCTTTTATACCAGAACACAGCTGCTGTGACGAAACTGTGGAGGACACGTTACCGTGGAGAGCCGTTAACCAATATGCAAATTAGCCTGCAGTACAACTGCTCTACCCATATGAGCAGCAAAAGAATGTTTTTAGACCAAATATTACAGATTTGAARAAATACACACAAAAACATCAAAATTAGCACAGAAACAGTACTGTATAACATTTTAGACACATTCCAGACAGTTTATCAGCTAAAAAAGTTAATTTTGGGGTAAGTTACTCTTTAACATGATCATCACTGACATAAGACTGTCCATGAGTAATTACCTTATCAGTGTAATTACTCATATATTACAGCAAAAATCACCAACACATGTTGTGAAAAAATAGAGCTGATCAGTAGTGGAGTTATGAGCTAACATACAGGATGTTAACCTGTATAATGAGCCTATTAAGAACAAATCTGGCATCTATGCACTCACTCTGAATGACATGAGTTGACCTCCAGTTCTAATGTAAACAATCAGGATACATAATTTAAACATTAAAATGTTACTATGGGCTGCCTTCTTCCACCTGTGGAATATTACTAAAATTAGAAACATCTTGTCCAAAAATTACGCAGAAAAATGTATCCATGCATATTTCCCTTCTAGGGTGGACTGCTGTGATTCTTTATTAACTGGGTGCTCAACAATATTTAAGAAGCCTGCAGTTGATTTAAAATGCTGCTGCTAGAGAGTTAGGAGAGATCATATTTCTCCAGTACAGCTTCTATTCACTGGTTCCCTGTCAATTTAACAATATACAAAGATGTCAGAAAGCAAGCTCCATCTCATGCAGTGTATTTATATGTAGAGCTGACTAAGCATTCATTCTGTTAAGAAGCACACTTCATGTTACCATCTTTTCAGAGACTGATAACTTAAACAAGAACAAAATGTTTGAGCTCTTTGCGATAATTCTCAACAGATTTTATTCTAATGTGCTCCCCCAACACACACACACACATACACACACACACATGCACTCCCCCTGAGGCCTCATGTAGTTCCTACCTACCACACAGACAGAAGCCTCAGTGAGATGTGCAGGAACTGGTTAAACGTTGTCCGTTCAGAGGCTCTGTGTTCAGCAGGCAGCCTGCTGGGAGGCCCAACCACATTCCTACTGTTCTACAGGTCTCTAAGTGAAAGATCAGGTGTCTAGTCCAAAACGCCTGATTAAACATACACTTTTTTACATCTGTTCCAAATTATGCTGTGCTCTGTGAGACTCAGATATGGTGAGCTGACTAACCCTCCTTGTTCGGCTACTATCATAGAAAATCCAAACCCAATCTCTGTTAAATTAACTATGGGCTAAAAACATTAGCAGTTCCTGAGCATAAATATTAGCGGGGAAGATTCGACAGGCCCCTTCACTGTCCGTTTTTAAAACTCATCTGAAAACTCACTGGCCTTCAACCCAATAGCCTAAATGCCACGGACATCCGGTCCAGCACTTGATGCCACTCTCATCACTTCCGGTTCGCGGTCAACACAGTGTTAGCAAAAGATTATTTTCACCCGACAACGACTCTTAATGATCTCCACAGTACAGAATTAGAATATTACATGTACCAACATTAACACAGGAGACGTACAGGTCCAGCCAAGTGAAAAAAAATCACTCCAAAGTGGATTAAAGCCATAAAAACAAAGGAAAGACGTTCGTGTTTATGGTTCCAGAATTTAGCCTTTTTCACTGTTCTGTGGTTGCTTGTCCCGTGAATTTTTCACGTAGAGCTGTGACACTTATATTGTTGGAAAGAGCAGAGTCTGGGCTTTAAATTGATGGGCTACTTGTATGGTTTGGATCATTTTCCCCGACGTTAGTGAACTGAAAACGTAATGATTATCAGGCGGAGGTTCTGCTGCTCTCTCACTCTTCGCTCGGCTTTAGTCTACMCTGTAATATACACTCTAACAAGGTTTTAATTTTGCATAAAACTCATGACAAAGTCACATAAAAAACATTTCATACTCTGTATAACACAACTGCACACACACACACCTACCTTTGTACCGGCTGCTGTTAGCTCCCGCTAGCTGTCCTCTGGAGGAGGTCTTTCCTCTCTCGTCATGGCAGTAAAAGG
>NW_013952651.1:660832-670680 GCF_001266775.1 Austrofundulus limnaeus | reverse complement strand
TGTGCCAACTGACCAACCGCCACTGGTGACAGATCGTATTTTAACCCTCACATTTCTTTATGCAAAGGACATGAATTTTGTGAATTTCCAACTGTCCCTGCTCACTGGAGCCTAAACCGTTAACTTAGATTTTGATGTCATTCAAAGCAGAATGATCCCCTCTACCAAAGGTTACGCCCACAGTTTCAAAATTATTATCTATGTTAATTTTATGGCATTTTTTCTGAGAGTATAATTTTTTTCTGATACACCGTGTATTACTTAATTAGCAGGTGTTTCTAAACTTTTGTTTGGTAGTGTTCTTGACCACAATTACGCATTACAATTAGATTGAACATTATTAGCATTACATATTGGTTTATGCTGTGGAAACAGACTAAAATCAAAGTGGTGGAAATAATGAAGAAAATGGGTCAGATCGCTCCATCATATATATAATGGATAGACATCCATTGCCACAGAATCTAATCACTGTCAAGGCACAACATTTTGTGTGAGCAAAAACTGCTTTTTACTCTCTGAGAGATTCACTGCTCAGGTTTATGTTGGATGTGTGGTTATGGTTGCATTTTAATGCATCCATAACTGCTTTATAATCACATTGCAGCTCTCTGAGTCGTAATAACATCAAATTGTGAGGTGACTAAAGTCTCCCACTCCTAATATTTGTGGGCTGAAAATGTAATCACACATGCAAGAGAGAAGATCAAACAGGAYAGGTTGAAATACAACAGTACACAGCACTGCACTGTATCAGAGCAAAAAGGCATGCTCAGGATGACTCTCAGAAAATAGGTATTTCTTATACTGAACATGTCCCATATCAAGAAGCCACTGAAGGTTTTATTTTTCATATTTTCAACATTATTAGTTATTATTTTCCAAGATGGTGCCACAGTTGGCAGCCTGTAACTGTGGCTCCCAGTTATTTCCTTTTTTGTGTTTTTTCTTTACATTTTTCTTTTCAACTTTCTGTGTTGTAATTATATTGTAAATCAAACCCGTCATGGACCTGCAAAGTCTTGTTAGAGTAGTAGCAGTCCTTCTACTCTTTTTGGAACTTTTCACTACTTCATTTGGAGATCCTATGAGCCACTCCATTGTTTACAGCTGGGATCATCTGTTAGCGCTGTGCAACAGGAGAGTAATCCCAGAGGAGCGACCTGAGATCTGAAAGAATTGTGGTGTCTGAGGAGGGGATGCAGAGCTGGAGCAAAGTTCGGAGAGAGGAGGGGACGGTACAAACTGAGCATTCCATCTGTTCTCATGGGTAACATAAGATCTTTACCCAACAAAATGGAAGAGCTGATGGAGCTAACCAGACTGCAGTGGGAGTACCAACAGAGCAGCCTCCTGCTGTTCACAGAGAATTGGCTCACAGATCACACACTGAACTCTGTCGTAACTTTTGATGGCTTTCAACTGGTGTGAGCGGACTGGCGCATGAGAGAGAGTGGGGGGCTGGCGATGAATGTTAAAGGCTGGGTTATAGTCGCGCTTTGGGTTATTGTGCAAGCTCCGCAGAGTGGGTTCGCTCCTGAGCCGCACGCTGTGTGAAAACATAGTTGACGTTCATGTTATCGCTGTTCTTCCGTCACCGACAGACGGCAGTACGGTGCCAAAGCAGCGGAAAAGTAGTTGGGAAGAGTGCAGAAGAAGAAACGCTTGACGTCACACATAACAAAGTAAACACATTTATCTCTTTTTATATTATCTGTTTCTCTGTGCTTCACGAACTGAGAGAGCAACACTGATTTGGTTCCTCCAGGATCACAAACCGGTCGCAAATATTTTTCCATGTCGTCCGGAATATTAACTCATCTTTCTTTAAAGCCATTGCTATTTCCTTCCATGAGTTTTGTGGCATCTGGTTGTCTTTATGATCTCTCATGGAGGGATCATACAGATGCCGGTACATTCGGACCTGTTCAGCGAGAGCACCTTCGCGACGAGTGGCGCACAGACTTTGCGGAGTTTCAAAATTTCGGAGCTGCACGAACACGTGTCAGGACACAACGCGGGGCCAACGTGTGGGGGCGGGGACGCCACAATTGTGTAACTTTTGACGCAAACCCCCTCGCCCCCTGTGCGTCGCGTCAACTATAACCTAAGCTTAATGAGAGATGGTGTAAACCAGGACAAATTACTGTGAAGGAGCAGCGCTGTACCAAAGACATTGAACTGTTAGCAGTTAGCGCTTGGCCATACCACCTGGCCCCTGAGTTCTTACTTTTTTGTGTTAATTGTTTACATCCCGCCCTTGGCCGACGCTGTGGCAGCCCATGAGGTCATTCACACCACTGTCTTTCTGTTACAGATGGCACAACCGCAATCCATGACTTAGTGCTGGGCAGTATACCGTTTTGTACCGAAAACCGGTTTTTATCTTTGTTATGATATGACTTTTCTGAATAACGGTGTAAATAGCCTGAACTCGTGCGAAATGTTTTGTCGCGGCCACCAGTGAACTGTTTCCCTGGGTGCACGTTTCCTCGTAGCACCGCTAAGTGCATTAGCATGCTAATGTTATTGTTGGAACAACTGGCAGCGGGTGGTGTGTTTCAGCCGCTTATATGGTCTGACATAAAAAAACATCCCATTTTCACCATCGCTGAATGTAGTAAACAACTCTTCAGAGATGTGCACTGTTAGATTTTATGCGCTACGTTATAATGGAGACGTTATTGCATGGAGACTCTAGCGTGCTTCTATTGTGAAAACCTCGGGGTGAAGTAGGTTTGTAATGTAGCGAAGTTGACTGGTGTGCAAGGTGAGTTGTACTTTTAAGTTATTTAACACGTAACGATGGACCAGATAATGTTTTTTTTTCTCAACCCTTCACAATCAGACCTAAATGCATGATTACTGTCTACAACCAGGCAAAGAAGAAAAGACGTACATGAGGAGGGAAACAGTGATTCAGAGGTACAGTAAAAGAAAAAAGTCAATAAGCAAAGTTTGTGCATTTTATTTTCAGCTGAGCTGTGAGGGAAAAAAATACCATCAAATACCGTGAAACGGTGTAATTGTTGAAAATACTGTGATATAAAATTTGGGTCATACCGCCCAGATTTACCCTGACTTTTACTTCTCGGGATTTCAACAGTGCCTCTCCTTTGTGAGGATGTGTATTCTGATGTCCTGTGTTCTACCCCCCTCTTGTGTTCCCTCATTGTCACTACGCCTTCATCTCCTCAGCTGTTTATCTTTTATTTCCTCCTCTGTCACACGCATCTGTCTTAGTATGTTTGTATTTATTCAGGCTCAGTTCTCCACACCTTTGCTGGTTCATTGTTTGGTATTCCTCCAACTGTTATGGTCTCCTTGTTTTTCCCAGTCTTAGTGTTTTTCTTTTGTTGTTTTTGCTGCCTCGACAGCCTTTGTTTTATTTTGTTAAATAAATATTTTATTATAACTCCTCTCCTCCGTCCGGGTTTGGGTTCATTCCTTCGCAACCTGACAGAATGAACCAGCCAGTTACTGAACCCATCGGGAGGACAAGTTTTGCGGATGTTGGACATGGTGAAAGGAAAAAGGTTTCCAGTGGCACCAGGAGACGAAGACGGAGGGGCCAAGAATGAGGAGTCGAAATCCTTCCGTCCTGGTAGAGGAAGAAGAGAGGAGGGCCAGAAGGACGTCTTCACTCAACCTGATCCAAGCTGGTACTTCCACTGACACCCACTTCAGGTCCACTCCTTGCTGCACTCCTTTCATCCACGGTCCCACTCGTCTTATCCCCACACCGGCTCTGGAATCATCAGGCCTCACCATCGAACAGTTTGCAGTCCCAAAGCTCCCCTCGTTTGAACTTTCTAAGATTAACTCTCAGTTGTTCAAGCTACTTCTCTCTGCCGCCAATAACCCGGACCCCTGTTCCAACCTCTGCTCCATAATGGAAAAAATACTCTCCTCACACCCTGGACTGTTACACATTCCRGAGTATATTCACCTTCGTGATGAAATAAAATAAATGAAAAAAGACATCGTCTTCGCCATCTCCAATACATCTCCGTCACCTCTCTCCTGTGACTCACCTCCAGAGTTTTCTGGTCCCTGCTCCGAGGAGCCGTCTGGTTCCAGCTCTGCCGAGTCCTCTGGTTCCAGCTTAGCCGAGTCTTCTGGTTCCAGCCCCGCCGAGCCATCTGGGTCCAGCTCACCAGAGCCAAGAGGGTCTCAGATGCCTCTCCCTCCAGTGCCGCCTCTGAGAAGGTCCCTGAGACCTCGAGCTGTCAACACTTCCGAGAGGGTCAACTCCTCCACAGCCATCTGTGCTCCGGCGAMGGTCAACTCCTCTATCCCCCTCCTGCGCTCCTCGATGCCTCCGCCACCCTCTGCGCTCCGGCAAGGGTRGACATCTCCGAACAATAGTTTTCATCAGTTTAAAATAAAACTGGTCTGGATGTTGGTTTACTTTTTGTTTTAAGCGACCATCTCGTACAAATTTGTTTTTATCATTGACGGAGAATTCCTTCTCTAATGCTATGCACATCTCATAGTTTTGTTTAACGGAGTCTGTTTGAAGATCAGTGAAGTCTCGCACCATTTTGCTTGAAGTGCGTTTGATCAGGTACATTCTGTTATCAGTCGTTACATCATTGAAACATCTGAGGTTAAATTCAATTTCCCCTAGGTAACCTTTGGTGTCGCTTGGATGTCCTAGAATTGGGTCAAAATGAGTCGCCTGTTTAGCAACCTCCTCTAGGTTCTAATCAGTGGCTTAATTTTTATTTTGCTGTGCACAGTAGTGTTGACATTGTTCAGCTCTGTGGAACTCTGTCTGATTTGGAGGCTTTTGCCTTTCATGTAGGGTGGGCTCTTCATCCGGTGGCTTTCCACCTGTTGAACCCCTTTTGTGTGAGATTTGGGTCCTCGAATTGAGGAGAATCTGAGGGTGTTTTAGACCTTAAAGTTTTGATTTGACCATCATTTTCAGCGAGCTGATGTTTTAAGAAGGCAATCTGTTTGTCACATTGTTCTGTTTTCAATGTGAGTTCATTTAGAAGAGAATTTTTCTCTGTTTGCATTATTCTACAGTAAGTTGACTCTTGAGATTTAAGAGATCCGCTTCTGTTTTGAGAATACATTTCTCTTTCTGTACAAGTTTGTCTTGTAAATCTTGAGTTTTTTTGTTTTTCGTTCTCTAAGTTTTTAGAGTACGTCTCATTTTCTTGTTTTAAATTCTCCTTTTCCTGGTTTGTTAGGACAAGGCCAACTTCATACTCTCGTATGAGTTTTTTGCTTTCTTTAACTTGTTCAGTGTGTTGTAGACAAACAATCGTCATCTGTGCGATTTTTAGTTGTCCATGGATTGCTGTTTCATCTTTTAGGATGTCTTGAGTTCTAACCTTTTTCTCTGTTTCCAGGTCCTCTTTTAGCATTTTATTTTCTGATTTTAGGAGTGAGTTTGACTGCCATTCTTTTTGTAGGTCCTCTGTAAATGTGTTTCCTTGACCCATAAAATCTCAAATTCATTTGAAATTGTTTTGTAGTCATCCAGCAATGTATTTATCTTTTCATTTTGTTCGCTTAGTTCTGCTTCTTGTTTATTTGTTTTGACATTATTCGCTGTTAAACGCAAATTAGCTCTCTTTAACTGAACTGTGGTCAGTTTTAGTCTTAGCGTTGCTTCCATCAAGTGAGCTAGTTTTGCTAGTATTTTTGAATGGGTGTTGTTGTCATATACGTAGCACTTCCTGTACTAACTGTGACGTGTAAACCATGAGAGTTTCTGCGTTTATTTGTTCTATTTTCCTTTGAAAGTCTGGAATTAAAGTTGACTTTGACAGTTCTGCCATAACTGCTCAGAGTACATTTTCAGAGACTTGCTCCACCGTTTCTGAACTAGACGACATGTTGAAAATGTGTCTGGATCAAATTATTTGCAAATAAATGTGTCTATKTTTTTACTTTAAGTTAATTGAGAAACTAATATAACTTTTAGGTTTGTTTAAGTCTTGCTTGTTTAAAAATCTTTAATCATTAGAAAGCCTTCTTGCTTACGCTTTAACTAAAGTTTATTATAAAACAAATACCTTTAAAACCAAGCTAAATCATTTTAGACAGTTAACCAGTTTATTAAAAGAATTGAATTAAATGCAATGATGTTAATGAGATTGCAATAAAGCTTGGCTGCTTTAATGTTTATTTTCTTCTTTATTAGTAACATTTACCTTTTGTAAAAAGTTTTTTTTTCAGAAAGTTTAAATCTATTGTTTAAAAATTAGTATGTTGTTTACTGCTTTAAATTGTGTTCACCGTAGGTGTGTGCCTTATATTGGTGTCTCAACAATATGGCTTTAAGGAAGTCTGTTGTCCAATAAACAGGCATGAAATCTTTAAACAGAGTCAAATTAATAAATAAATCACTTTCAGTTTGATAAAAGGAGGTTTAATCTAAGCACAAACCTTCACAGTGTGCTTGCAGCACCTCTTGCTACTAATTTAAGCTTGTATTAAACACGTCCTTACATAAACAGTGTCCTTTCAACAGATCCTGTAAAAATGGAGTTAAAACCTGTAAAATTTGTAGGAAAAAGTTTAGAAATAAACCTTTTTATTTTAGAAGAATTTAATGTGTTATTAATGCTTTTATTTTTGTTTAAAAGCAAGAGCTTTGTGTTATTGACTGAGTTTTTAATGATTTATTGTAACTACTAGATGGCTATAATTGTTTATATTAACAACCAAAGGGTGWAATAAATCGTCTTGACCAGTAGAGGCCAGGTTGTGTTCCCGGAGGAGTTTACAGAAAATGACGTTACTTCTGGTATTTAGCTCTTAGCTTTGATAGCTTTGGCTTTTTATACACTTTAAAATCTACTTTTAAATCAGCAATCAGAAAAAAAAAATCAGGTCGTCGATAGCAAGACTGTGTTTTTCTGAGACCAATAGATTTGTCGAAGCGTGCCTTTGGATGCTTTTAAGGTCTCGAAGCTTTTAGATTGAGACAGCTGGTGTAGTAGAGAATTCCGTATCCCTGTTGAGTTGAATCTTGCACCTCGGCGGGCCACAACAGCTCAACTCCTTAACCAAAACAGCTTTCAGAACAAAGTTCCAAAATGTCCTGATGCATCTCAGTAATCCAGGTAAAAAATCAAAAAGAAAAAAATTGCATAGGTCTTCTGGACGGGTTCTTCTCTAATGAAACGTTTTGTCTCTCCTCCAAGAGACTTCTTCAGTCTGAGAGTTTCAGGCAAAATTCAGACTTTTGAGTCCTGCCTCCATGTGACTGATCCTCACATCACATGGCCATCGTTGACACCTAATTAACACCTATTGTTAACAGGGGGTGGAGTGATACTGGCAATAGCAGCYCTGTAGGAGGGGGACAACTGAAAACGGAGGCCTCCACCTCTGTTTAATGATGAACGGTCTTTCTTCACAAAAATGGCTTCTTTTACTCCTCTCTCAAACCAACGTTCCTCTCTATCAAGAATGAGAACATCCTCATCTCTGAAAGAGTGACCGCTGGCCTGTAAATGAGTGAAAACTGCAGAGTTCTGGCCATTAAATGTAGCTTGTCTGTGTTGGGACATTCTTTTGAACAGTGGCTGCTTTGTTTCCCCGATGTATAACTGGTCGCAGTCCTCCTGGCACTTAACAGCATATACAACATTGCTCTGTTTGTGCCGGGGCACCAGATCTTTGGGGTGGACCAGCCTTTGCCGTAATGTGTTTTGGGGTTTGTAACCCACTGGGGATTCATGTTTAGAAAATAAACGTCTCAGTTCCAAAATGTTCAAACTGCTTTTCAAACCAGCAAGCAAGATTATAACATTTTTCTGACAACTGACAGCTTCTTCTTCTGGAGCTGTCTCAAAGTAACAGCGCGTGAACGCGCAGCTGCTATACAGTTACGCGCAGCACCTCAGTCCTGTCTGCTCAAAATTTGGCTTACAACACACACTAGAAGTTTCAATATCTCTAGCACTAAGCAGGTAAATAGTTTGAGCCCGTGGCTCACAACAAACAGCACTTTATTCTGTTAAACTGGGACAGACCACAGTGGGTCAGTCTGAAACTCAGCTCGGCTGCTCAGCTTACTTTTTTCAAAGCAGACTCACACCGGCTGGAAAATTACCCCTCGCTATTATTCACATAAAAATGAACATAGCGTAACAAAAAATAGGTCGGCCAGCCTATTTTATTTGTTAACGGAGTGTGACTTACATCTTATGTGACATTTTAACGCTCACAATAAGAGTCCAACACAGATTTCAACAGTCTGGGACACAGACTTTTTTACCGAATCTGGATCAAATGCATGCACAATGCAGTTGGAAGTGACGTCTACGTATTTCCCAACCATAAATTACCAGATTATTACAAACCACCGAGCACTTTTAAAGGTTTATGTAGCGTTTCCGAACACTTCAGKCAAGAAACATCTTTGAGTCATTGAAATGACACAGAATCACTGCCAAATGCCCATAGTAGATCCATTCAAAATTGCACAGAGATATTAATCTTCTAAGAACCGTTTTTGGGCCACCAAGAATGTAGTGACGTGCGTGCCACCAAATGTAAGAAATCACTCAGTTATGAGGATTCAACTACACTCTCAGAACTTAAAAGTTCAGAAAAAAAGTTCAGAACTTAAAAGTTCAGAGGAAATTATTTATCATGGGATCTTCTTATTTTCGGTAGATATCTCTTCCGTGCAAAAATGAATGGACAAAACAATAAGAAAAAGTCTGCAAACAAATGGTTTTTTATCATCTGAACCTCAAAGTTTGTCGTCAAACTTTTTATAGGAAATTGATCTCACAATAAGATGGGCCTACTCAGTGACTGGTTTGATCTAACAATAAATGCGATCATTTATTTACAGAATCAAATAAATCACTGCTAAACAGCTTATTCTGACTCAAGAAAGTGAGAACACTTATTTCCATCGTGGTGTTTAAATGTATGAGTATCAGGATGTTTTTGTCTGTCCAGGCTGCGTTGGTGATGGGACGACGGTTGTGGTTTAGAGTTCAGCCGTTGTAGAAACAGCTGTCCCACAGCTGCTATCTTTCCTGTTTTAGAGAGGGAGGGTAAGAGGGTGCTGGGATTGAAAAACAGTCCCAAACCTCCTGAGTCAGAGCCTTGGTATGGTGGTTTCCCTAGCAACTGGAGCTGAGACAGCAGTGGAGTTGGTGTGCGAATGTGRGTGTGTTTCTGTATTTGTGTGTACAGTATGTATTAGTGGGAAGAAGAGTATTCAAGATTAAGAACACTGAACCAATCCTTGCATTATCAGTGCTGCCATTTGGCAAAAGTTGCCAATGACTGCTTTCTTGAGATAATGTGGAATGAGGTCAAAGCTTCACAAACTGACATTTCTTTTAAAATAACAAACATCCACATTTCAACCCTGCCAAGGTTCTCTCCCTCCTTTTCACAAAGAAGGTAAAATTTCAACAAGTCTGACAGGCTGTGCTACAACAACTGTAGCCTGGGTTCTTCACTAGATTAAGCTTAATGGAAAAGTGTCAAAAAGTAATCCACATGTGAAGTCAACTCATTGGGCCTCATGCAAGAACATGTTCGTATTCTTATCCTAAATTTCTCTTACTTTTGTTTGTATGAAGGGTTRYTACGAACATGTCACGTCAGATTCAACAAAGTCTTCTATCTTCAGGAAAAGTGTGTAAATGAGCTGTGTAAATTCCACCTGTTCTATCCAGCTGCTCGTGCACGCGAGAGGAGATTAGCATAATTACCACCCCAAAAACACCATATAAGGCTATGTTTCCTGCCTCAGATACAAGGAAGTGTTCACTTTGGAGAAAATCCAGGACTCACTGGAGGGATTATATATCTCCTCTGGTCTGGGAACGTCTCGGAGCCCCCCAGGACGAGCT
>NW_013952651.1:657072-659046 GCF_001266775.1 Austrofundulus limnaeus | reverse complement strand
GAATAGAATAGAATAGAATAGAACAGAATAGAATAGAATAGAATAGAATAGAATAGAATAGAATAGAATAGAATAGAATAGAATAGAATAGCCTTTATTGTCCCACTGAGGGGAAATTCTGGTGTCACAGCAGCGTCCATACAGAGGTTCAAACACTAGTTATTTTACAAACTATAGTGCACACAAAACAAAATTAACAACGACCAGCCATGATATGACTACTGATAATAAAAATATATAATATAAAGAATTGTGCAAGAATAGAAAAATATATTTTTTGTTTTAGGGACAGTAGACTATCAGAATCTGACATTAGGAATCATAACTTGTCTGTTTTCAGTGCAAAACAATCTCAACAGACTATTAACTGTAAAGTGAAGTATCACAATGCAGACCAGAAACACAGATGTGCAATTACAGCACGGTTTTTTTAAGGTTTAAAATGGTTAACGACAGAGCAGGTGATTACTCAGATTAGTAATAATGATAAATGAGTAGTAGTGCAAATGATTGTTCGGTTGAATAATTACAATGAACAGTAACAGTACAAATGATTGTGCAGGCAGCAGGTGTGTAAACATTGTGAATTTTAGGTGTGGTGCTGGTTGTAGAGTCTGACAGCTGCTGGGAGGAAGGATCTGCGATAACGCTCCTTGGTGCACCTCGGATGCAGCAGTCTGTCACTGAAGGAGCTCCAGTTCAGCCACAGCTTCACACATGGGGTGGGAGACGTTCATCAATGATGTTATTTTAGTCAGAGTTCTGTCTCCCACCAACTGCACTGTGTCGAGGGGGCATCCCAGCTGGCGTTCCTGATGAGCTTATTTCACCGCTTCCTCTCAGCTGCAGATAAGCAGCCGTTCCAGCTAACCACCCCGTAGAAGATGGCTGATGCCACCACAGAGTCCAAAAAGGTCTTCAGGAGTGCCCCCTGCACTCCAAAAGACCTCAGCCTCCTCAGCAGGTAGAGTCTGCTCTGACCCTTTCTGTAAAGAGCGTCCGTGTTGTGAGTCCAGTCCAGTTTATTGTTCAGGTGAACACCCAGGTACTTATGAGTCCACTATCTCAATGTTCACTCCCTGGATGTTCACTGGTGTCAGTGGGTACCACCAGGTTAAATGAATGCCAGTAAAGAGATTGATATTCTAGAGGATAATCTAACGTTTTCTGCAAAAGAATTGTTGCTGTATTCACAGTCTGTTTATCTGTTCTGTTGAAACTKCTTCAGAGTGGTCACAGGTGTCCTGGTGGTCTTTTTCTCTATTCTCCTTCCTTTCACTCATTGTGAGCACAAAAGTAGCAATATACAAATAATAATAAAAAGGCAGCATAGAAAATAGAAAAATAGACTAAAACTAGAACAAAACACAAAGTTCTTGCAGAGCTGCTGGGGCGGCGCCATGTTGAAAAAAAACCTACTGAACACCTTTGAAAATTTGGACCTATTTATTAACACTATTTTTTTTGCACACTTACAAGATACGAAAACAAATTAACAACTTGGGAATTCTATTTTCTATGTTGTAGACTGCAGCAGCCCACTCATCCTAGGCTGCAAAGCCCTGGGACTCATAAAGGGGTTGTGTTCAGTCTGCACTACAAGCAACAAAAACACCACCAACCAACTGACAGACTTATTGAGTGAGTCGTGTTTTCAAAGGCTCATGAATCAATTGCTTGAAACAAGAACCAGAAATCATGGGAAAAGACATCTTAAGGAACTTAAGTAATTAAGCCAGGTTCTGCATACGCTAAGACCCAAGTCCCCTGAACAAAAGCAAATTATGAGGTCAAAGTATTCACTCCCACTGCTTAATGACAAGCAAGTTGCAAAATACTTGAGCACATTGGACCACAGATCTAGAAATTTGCCCATCAAGCTCAGTGGGAAATTATCTTTACTTACACATTTAACAACATATATATATATACACACATATATACACATACATACATACATACATACATACATAC
>NW_013952651.1:655412-656404 GCF_001266775.1 Austrofundulus limnaeus | reverse complement strand
CACCTTGAATAAGAGGTCTAAAGATCAATTCAAACACATGTAGCATCAATGTCAGCAAAGTCAATTACGTGAGACACAGGCTCATAGCTAACAGACTACAAACAACCTCACTACCTTAAGGTGAAAGGACACGCCACCACCAGAAAATGATGCAGAACTAAAGACAATGCACAACATGTTGAATTAGCTTGTTAGATTTTCCTCTAGTCTGGCTGAGGTGAGCACACTGCTCAGACAACTRCTTCCAGGTCTAAATGCATCAGTAGTAGAGTGCAGACATAAAAATGATAATAAACATTAAACAATAAAACTGAGATTTTTACAAAGTCACACAAATGACTTGTCCATGATTTACCAATAGGTTGGAATCAACTTAAAGATGATTTTTTTTCTTTTTGATATACTTGTGTAAAACCTTTTACACAGTGATTAGAAAATTTTAATGTCATAAATCAGCACATAATTTGTTGAAGGGAATTAGTTAGTTACATTCTTTAAATGAGTCCTAAGTTGAAATATTCTGCAGTGGAAACTGGATATGTTTGTTATTATCTGAAACTGATGACTGTTTTTGATGGTTGGTGTGTGCTGCTTAATTCAYATTTGTTTATTGTCATATGCAGAGAATTAACTGTTTACAAATGCATTAACAATTCTTACTTTTCTTACACTTTTCTCAACACACAGAAATACAATTTAGCAACCAGAAGGCTGTTAAAAATACATCATTCTTAAAATAAAACAATACAAGCTACAACAACAATGAGCCTGAGTGAGACAAACAATAAGTGCTCTGTGCCTTGTGCAAAAAGAAAGCACGTGCCAGATGGAAAAGTTGCACTGCATGGTTGGACGGTGAATGTAGTTTACACTACGAATGGCTCGTGGACAAAATCTTTTTAAGAGTCTGGCTGTTTGTGACTTGATACTTTTCAATCATCTCCCTGACAACAGAAGTGTGAACAGTTTGTTTTGGGGTGGTGGTGGTGGGG
>NW_013952651.1:650502-654003 GCF_001266775.1 Austrofundulus limnaeus | reverse complement strand
TTGATGTTATTGGTTCTCTTGATCATGTAAATGTTTCTCAGTGATGGGAAGTCTACTCCAGCAATGCACAGAGTAGTTGTAACCCCCATGTTGAGTTCTTATTGTAGAGCCTCCTTGTCCAAAATGGTGCAGCTCTCATATCACAGCATGAAGGTGCTGGTTGATGATGATCTCTACTGTACCACTGTAGAAGTTGCTGAGGACTTTAAATTACATCTCAATTTGTCTCAGCTTCCTCAGAAACAGTCCCTGCTGTGCTTTCTTCAGGAGCTCCTGGCAGTTGTAAGACCAGGTGAGATCCTCACTGATGTGAGTACCAAGGGGTTTGAAGGGTTTGACCCTCTCCAGCTGGGTCCCTCTGATGTTAAGGGGGAGGCACATTCTTTTTTCCTTCTCCTCCTGGGATCAATGATCCTCTCCATGTTGTTTTGTGATGTTTAAGGAGAGATCATTCTCTTGACGCCAGGACAATAGTTCTGCCACCTGCTGTATTTATGGTGTCTGCTTCCTCCCTGTCATCAGTCCAATAACTGCAGCGTCATCAGTGAAATTGATGCAGAGACTTCAGCTGTTGGCTTAGCACTCAGCCCTGTGGGGTTACTACACTTACGCTCTGGATCGAGGATGTTCCCTGTCTTATTGTATTGTTTTGTAAATTARGTTTTGTTTGAATARATRCTGGGGATAAAAGGGCCAGACATTATAAGATTTATTCTTTTTCTGCTACCTTTCATTTTATTTTCATTTTTGATTTGTGTATTTTCTTTGTTTTTTTATTGTATATAGTTATCTTTTAATTAAATGAGCCAACCAAGCCTGTGGAAAGGRGCCTTCAGAGAGCCACATGAAAAATGTGAAAATAAGAGCACAACATTATCTTATTTTACGCTGACTCAAGGATCTTGGTCTTAGCTCATCCATCTTGTTATCAAAGGAGTGGACATTAACAAGCAGCCGGTATTGTTGGTCACATGCCCATAGTCTTTAGCCTACCTCGCTTGACCCATTTCTGTTTTGGGTGCCCTGTCTGTTGCAGAAACATTTAGTTAACAAGGAGCAGAAATACATGATATGAAAAATAAAGGGAGCTGCTTTCACTCTCAGTCAACCAGTGTTGACTGGGTCTAAACATAGGAGAAATAAATTAAATAAACTACCTAAATTATGTTGGTTAAATGAAAAGCTTCGAGAAAAACTAGCTAAAAAGTAAAATAAATTATATTTAATATAAAGTAAATTATAGTTAAAACTGGGAGACCAAACATGTCAGCCATGATTACTGGACCTAATGTGTGGCTCCAGCGTTTAATAGAAAGCAATAACTCTGATATGATGGCATACATTATTTATTCAGAATCCAGGAGGCACAACAAAGTGTACTGTCCTTGAGARTGTTATTGATACAATAATTGCCTAAGTGTCTTGTACTGTGAATTCTCACACTTCCAAAATGACTGCCCACCAACCTTCTGTGCGAACACATTCAATGAAATGAGCTTGTGTTGTGTTCAGCAAGCAATACTGTCCAGGCCGTCACAATAAGCTCTGGGACAAAAGGACAGTAGCAGGTGTTAGCTGTGACACAAATAGTGTGATGGTGCTGCAGCTAATCAAAGTGTGAAAATATCTATAAACATTTCTATCAACATTAGCAGCACATGTAGTATTCTGGAAAAAACTTTATGAAAGTGACTTCTAAGAAAGTTGGTACAAAGACAACATTAAAAACACTTAAGAAAGGGTCACTTTGACCTCAGCACCTGGGAGGAGGTTGCCTGAAACATAGATACTGTATATGGAGCGGTATGGTCCATGAATGCATGCAGCACATAAAAATGACTGCTACTGTGGTACTGAGACAAAAGGAGAAATAATGACTTCCAAAACATCCGGATGCATCTCAGTGTTACTGAGATGCATCACCTTATGCATTAGGTGTGCATCAGATGCACACCTAATTAACACTTAACAATACGTGTTAATTAGGTGTCAACGATAGCCATGTGATGTATCAGTCACACGGAGGCAGGGCTTAAAAGCCTGAATTTTGCCTGAAACTCTCAGACTGAAGAAGTCTCTTGGAGAAGAGACGAAACGTTTCATTAGAGAAGAACCCGTCCAGAGGACCTATACTACTTTTTTCTTTTTGACTTCCAAAACAGCTCCTGACACTGTTACACCCAGGACAACCATCCATACATGCCTCTACTGTAAGAGAATTTGTGCCTCAATGATTGGCCTTCATACTCACCTGAAGACCCACATGTGACCATATCCAGACAGGAAGACAAGAAAACTCATTTTCAAGTGATCACCCCTGCTTCTAATGATTTAATCTACTGGAGTACAATTTAAAAATGAACATAAACATTTTTTTAAATAGGCATTTAAAAAATATAATCAGCATAGTTTTTAGACCCAGATCCAGGAGCCCTTTTAAGCCCTAACCCTTTTCAGAACTGATTTGATATGCTCGCTACAACTCTTTTTTGTTTCTCACCAGTCAACCCTTTATTCTATCACATTTCACCCATTGTATGATAAAATGTATTTTGGCTTATGTGTCTTAACAGTTCCTCTATTTATTGAGGTGTGTGTAAAACTGATTTAGTCAGAATCTGCCTCACCAACCATGAACTCCTCTGCACATCACTGCATGATTTAGTCCCTAAAAGTAAAACCATCTACCTAGAGGTGAAATGTACTGAATTTTTACACTCGAGACTTTTGGCAAACAGACTACTGAGAGCCATAAAACCACTGAGTTTCAGATGGTACAGATGCTTAATTAAAAAAAATCCTGTTAGTTCTTTTATAGCCTCTCACATAATGACTGCTGGAGATGGGCAGCAGCTCCCGCTCAGATCTGGAAAGGAGAAAGTGAGTAAAACAATAGATGCATGGATGGATGCATAGGCCTTTTATTACAGAATTAGGGTTGTAGGTAAACCATTTCGTTGAATCTACTCTTTGCTGAGCGTGTGAAATTCATAGACTTTCAAATATTTTTAATATCATGTCCATCTAATAAAGTCAGGTAGCCTATTTGTCTTTAACTGGCACCACTGAACTGTCAGTAACATAACGTCTTGATAGTCTTTATGCAGCATTTCAGTACAAAATAAAATCACATAAACTTTATCAGCTTGTATGATTTGACTGCAAGTAAGATTTGCTGACTTTGCATGTGCTCACAGCAGCATTTATCCCTCTCATTTGCAGAGGGTCTTTGTCCAGTGTGGGTCAGTTTTCGGAAAACAGAGCAAAAGGCAACAACAATTGTAGCAGGCCGTGTGCAAAAAGGGTCAGGGTTTATTTTTTCAAGAGAACAAAATAAWGAAATAATCAAGGGTTGACAGCAGAACAACAAAATGAAATCACTGTTTTTGTACATCATTAAACATCTAAATCTTTGTCGCTCTCTCCCTCTCTCAATCACACACACAAACTCCCCCCACCCACTCCCACACACACACACACACACACACACACACACACACA
>NW_013952651.1:643672-650430 GCF_001266775.1 Austrofundulus limnaeus | reverse complement strand
AGAGCAGAACTTGCCTTCCACAGCAATTATTTTTAGTTAGCATATAGCTAAAATCTAACCATGGTTATATAATAGCAGCTGCATTCTGGCATGATAAGCTCTATGTTTTATATTCAATTAACGTATGATCTGATTAGTCGACTAATCGAAAAAAAATCGGTGATTAATCGATTGTAAAAATAATTGTTTGTGGCAGCCCTAATCGTAAGCAGGCTCTACTCGCTGCTACCTGCTTAGAACCACCGGAGAGGTAGTATTGAAACTGTGTGGCTGTGCTCAGTTGCACAGTGCAATAAGGTTACTTCAGTCTTGTAGGTGGAAAAGTCTATCTGACTCACAGCACACAAGAATATGGGACTGGGCAGTTGGTGCTGTTCTATGGTCTGTGTGATGCCTGTGGCAATGAATTAGTGACTTCTTTGCACTACTTAGGCCACCGTCTGGTTCTGAGCAGTCAAAGAAAAAGAATTTTAGGGCGGCTGTGGCGGAGTGGTTAGGGGAGTCGCACTGGAACCGGAAAGTCACTGGTTCAATCCCCCATTCCAGCTGTTTCAATCATTGTGTCCTTTGGCAAAACACTTTACCCACTTGCCAACTGATGCTGGTCAGAGGTGGTTCCGGTGCATGGCAGCCCCGCCACCATCAATGGGTGAATGCCTGAAGTGTAAAGCACCTTTGGGTCCAAGTAGATTTGATAAGGTGCTATATAAGTTCAAACCATTTACCATTTTATTTTTTTAGGAGCGGCGTTCATGAATCCTGAGAAGCTTAGAACACAGAGTGTTTCTAACTTTATGTCCTTCATTTGAGGAATGCAAAGGTTTGATCAAAGCTCAGAGTCTTTTTAAGGGGAGTAATGGGCTCACTTATGGGGCTTCTACTCATATGGGTTCTTTATCCATCCCCACTCATAAAACCAAATGCCATCAGGAATCAGCAAAATCAGGGACCTTTTCTCACCTGCCACTCAGCATACATAGCACACAAACTTGACAGTCCTCCTTGCAACTTCTTTTGGGCTTGGCCTGACTAAGCCCCAGGAGCCAAGACTTTAGATCACCAGACATTCATCAGCATATTCCCACTTCAGCCCAGACTCCAGTGAGATGCCGTGGTGTCCCTTTTTTAGTGAAGGTGTTTGATGTTTCATTTGTCAAGGGTTTTGAGTAACCTTTTCCCCTGAGGCCTGTTTGCCATCGGAGACCCTACCAGGGACTGATGCCCTAGACAACCTAGCTCCCAGGATCATAGGGGTACTAAAAACCATCTACCATGTTAAGGTGGCAGTTCTGTGGAGAGTGACTAGTTATACAAAATAATACAATATAGTGATGCAAACATTTGAACTCTACTGCTGAATCCAAAGCAAATGTACAAACATGCATAAAAATTACACCTAAATATACCAAAAGTTGAAATCTGGCTAGGATGGAGAAGCAGCTGAAAAGCTGATTATAAAAAGCGTTTAAGGCCAAGATGTTTGAACCATTTTCCATATGAAAAAATAAATCCCAAATGTTGCTGTAGATGCATACGTTATTTGAAGATGTGTTCAAATTGTTCATTTTCTGACCGTATTGTAGTGGGATTTAAACCCAGATTGTCTGCGTGGAGACAGGAACTTATACACTGTACTAAGCATTTGCTGTGAGTGGTGCAAGGTTTGCTTGTTTGCTACGTAGTTTTATTTTTTAAAAGATGACTCATGGGTGTTACTCGTGATGTTGATTAGTGCTGGGCGGCATACCGTTTTGTACCGAAAACTGMTTTTTATTGTTGTTATGATATGAATTTTCTGAATACRGGAKATACCYGTTTAAATATCCTGAACARGTTCAGAACGTTTTGTRYCGGCRGCCAGTGAACTGTTTCCTGGGGGACACTTTTCCTCGCAGCACCYCTATGTGCATTKGCATGCTAATGTTATTGTTGGAGCAGCTTGTTGGAGTAACTGGCWGCAGGTGGTGTTTCAGRTGCTTAMATTGACTGAAGTAAAAAAKAKACATCCCYTTTTCACCATCGCTGAATGTAGTAAACAACTCTTCAGTGCACGGTTAGATCTAATGCGTGACGTTATAATGGAGACATTAATGCATGGAGACTTTAACGTGCTTCTATTGTGAAAAGCCCGAGGGAAGTAGTTTTGCAGTAGAGCTGAATTGACTGGTGTGCAAGGTGAGTCGTCCTTTTAAGTTTTATTAACACAAAACGATAGACCCGATAATGATCTCTTCTCAACTCTTCATGATCGGACCAAAATGCATGAAAACTGTCTACAACCAGGCAAAGAAAAAAAGACGTACATGAGGAGGGAAACAGTGATACAGACAGAGGTACAGTAAAAGAAAAAAAGTCAATAAGCAACATTTGTACATTTTATTATCAGCTCAGCTGTGATGGGAAAAATACTGTCAAATACTGTGAAATCGATGTAATTGTTGAAAATACCGTGACAGAAAATTTGGGTCATACCACCCAGCRCTAATGCTGATACATCCAGTCAAACTCACAGTTACAGTGTTTTATTAGAATCCATGCTGCTGGAACAAAACAGAGGCAGAAGATGAGAAACTGTCCAAAAGTGGGAGCAATAGATAAGAAATAAGGATTCAGAAGATTCAAAGGATTCAAGGGATTCAAGGTGTTTATTGTCATATGCCCAGCTAAAAACATGTTTCTCTGCGCAATGAAACTCTGACTTTGTTGTCCACAATGAATGCCAGGGGAGACAAACTGAAAGAAATATAATTGAAAAAGAAATATATAAAAATGTAATTTGTAAGCCTACATTAATACCATAATACCATAGCAACACTTCTGTAAATTAATTGCCTTACACATTTATTTTTCAAGTTTGTTAGGAATTTAAATTTTAAAAAATATCATYTCAACATGTCCCCTATAGTGTTTTACAGGCCCAGGATTACCTGCTCCCCATCTAGGCTAGGCATCCCAACAGTATCACACGCCTTTCCTAACTGGTCCTTCTGGTCCCATTTTTATTCACCATCTACGCAGCGAACTTTACAACTCTGTCGCTTGGCACCTGCAGAAGTTATCTGATGACTCTGCTTTTGTTGGCTCCATCACCAATGGGGACGACAGAGTACAGAAGAAGGACTTCCAGAGCTGGTGTCAACGGAACTACCTCCAGATCAACTCAGAAAAAAAAAACAAAGAACTCATAGTTAATTTTTGTAGTAAAAAAAAACAAAACAACCAAACACTCTCCACCAATACCTGTAAACATCCAGGGAACAGACATTGAGATGGTGACATCTTACAACAATTGGGAGGGTTCATTAAAAAAAAAAAAACACACATGGACTGGACTCACATCACAGCTTCAATTTATAAGAAACACTACAGCAGACTCTACCTGCTAAGAACACACAGGTCTTTTGTAATCCAAGGGGAACTCCTAAGGACATTTTACAACACTGTTGTGGCATCAGCCATTTTTGATAGTGTGTTTGTGGTGGGAGGGGAACATTGCAGCAGCTTACAGGAGAAGGGGGTCAAACTGATCAGGAAGAACAGCTCTGTCCTGTAGTGTCTTCTGGACTCAGTGGGGGTGGTGGGGTGGTGGAGGAGAGGAGGATAAGAGCCAAACTCTCATTCATGTTAAATAAATGACTTCCACCCCCAAAGGGGGACTTTACAAGGCACTGGAGAGCTCCTTCAGGGAGAGACTATGCCACCCGAAGTTCATAAAGATTTTAGAGACCATTCCTTTCTGTGGCTGTCTGACTGAWCAACCAACAGAGCTCACTGCAGAGCCCCTCCTCAACCCCCTCCTCACTAAGGAAGACTATAAACACCCACCATCAAACATGCAACAACAATCTATTTCTATAGGATATCTATAGTAGATGGCAATGAAAACATGTTTAGCACATATCATGACAACTTCCTGTACTGTGAAGCATTTTTTAAATCATATATTTTCTGCAAAAGAGAAGTAAATGTAAACAGTGGGTAAAATAAGTATTGAACACGTCAATATTTTTCTCAGTAAATATATTACTAGAGGTGCTAATGACATGAAATTTTCACCAGATGTTGGTAACAACCCAAGTGATCCATACATACAAAGAAATCAAACCATAAATGTCCAGAAATGAAGTTATTTGTAATAATGTGGAATGGCACAGGGAAAAAGTATTGAACACACTTACTGAAATTTATCTAATACTTTGTACAAAAGCCTTTGTTGTCAATGACAGCTTCAAGACGCCTCCTGTATGGAGAAACTAGTGGCATGCATTGCTCAGGTGTGATTTTGACCCATTCTTCCACACAAACAGTCTTCAAATCTTGAAGGTTTCGTGGACCTCTTCTATGAACTCTGATCTTTAGTTCTTTCCATAGATTTTCTGTTGGATTCAGGTCAGGTGATTGGCTGGGCCATTCCAGCAGCTTTAGTTTCTTTCTCTGAAACCAACTGAGAGTTTCCTTGACTTTGTGTTTGGGCTCATTGTCTTGCTGAAATGTCCAGCCARGTTTCATCTTCATCATCCTGGTAGATGGAAGCATATTTTTTATCAATCATGTCTCTGTACATTTTTCCARTCATCCTTCCTTCAATTATTTGAAGTTTGCCAGTACCAAATGCTGAAAAACAGCCCCACACCATGATGTTCCCACCTCCAAACTTCACTGTTGGTATGGTGTTTTTGGGCTGATGTGCAGTGCCATTTGACCTCCAAACATGATGTGTATTCTGGCATCCAAACAGTTCAATGTTGGTCTCATCTGACCAGACTATATTCTCCCAGTATTACACAGGCTTGTTTAAATGTTGTGCAGCAAACTTTAAAGGAGCTTCAACATGCTGTTTCTTCAGCAGTGGAGTCTTGCGTGGTGAGCGTGCATACAGGCCATGTTGGTTCAGTGCATTAATTGTTTTCTTTGAAACAATCATACCTGCTACCAGGTGTGTCTGAAGCTCTCCACAAGTGGTCCTTGGCTCTTGGACAACTCTTCTGATAATTCTTTTCACTCCTCTGTCAGAAATCTTGTGAGGAGCACCTGGTTGTGGTCGATTTATGGTGAAATAATGTTCTTTCCACTTCTGAATTATGGCCCCAACAGTGCTCACTGGAACCTTCAGAAGTTTAGACATTCTTCTGTAACCGATGCCATCATTATGCTTTGCAACAATAAGGTTGTGAAGGTCTTGAGAGAGCTCTTTACTTTTACCCATCATCAGATGGTTCTTGTGTGATACCTGGCCATCATTTGGGACTGAACCAGCTGATATTAACTTGCACTGACTGACAAGGGGCAGGCTTGCTTTCTAATTACTGAGAGAGTTCAGCTGGTGTCTTGGCTTTCCATGCCTTTTTACACCTCCCTTTCTTCATGTGTTCAATACRTTTTCCCTGTGCCATTCCACATTATTACAAATAACTTKATTTCTGGACATTTATGGTTTGATTTCTTTGTATGTATGGATCACTTGGGTTGTTACCGTCATCTGGTGAAAATTTCATGTCATTAGCACCTCTAGTAATATATTTACTGAGAAAAATTTTGACGTGTTCAATACTTATTTTACCCGCTGTATATAGCGCTTTATGAAGGCCCTAGCACTTTACACTGCAGTCATTCGCCCATTCATACACTGATGATAGTAACACAGCTGCCCTGGGGATTTGCACTAGTTGGTCATTTCTGCATTGTGTTGGCTTCAGCCACATGTCCTGATTTGTTCTCCTCATGTTTTTGTGATCCTTTTTTTAAGTAAGTCCACACTTACATAGGGAGAAAATGCAAATTCCATCAAGAAAGCCCTCAAGCCAGGAGATGATGCTGTGACACTCTTGCTAAGAGGAAAATGCTTACCACTGTACCACCAGCTTGAAACATCAACTGGTGTAATTAAATGAATTAAAAACAAAGTCCTGCAGTGAAATAGCCTTATTTTGTCTTTGCCACATTGTGTCAACACCCAGTTACAAACAAATCATTATTGCCCTTTCACCTTRAGCTGCAGGAAATTCATGATCTTTAGTTCTGTACAACCCTGAATGTCATGAAGAAGTTTTTTTCAAGGTTCATATAATCAACTCTGCTCCAAAGCTAAAACTTTCCACCTAAGGAAAGTTGGAAAAAGAGAACGATGAAAAGCCAGAGTCATCTGCGATGTGAGGAACAAACACTGAGATGAACACCAGCGGGTGTTTGTTGCTGGATGGACCCTGTTTGTCTTAGTGCTGGTGGTCATGGGGSATTTAGAGAGCCAGGAGCAAAGAGGAAACACCAAACAAACCTATATTAAATTTCACCTGAAATGCCATGCAAGGGAGGTGTGGAGCACAGCTGGTGGGGGAAGACAGACGGAGACGTGGATGGCAGAGGTATAGACACAAGCAGGAGAAGGAGACAGAAAGGCGAAGAGGGGAGAGGGGACAGACGGCTCAAAATAAAACAAGCATTAAGATGAGAAAGATGTTTCCTGGCTGGAGAAGGAGGACATAGGAGAGGCCCAGTGGGGAAAAAAGAGAAAAGGATCATGTTCACGGAAGAAGAGAAGCTTTTGGATTAGTTTAAAAAAACTATGTAAAAAAGAGTATACAAAACAAAAGAGAATTCCAGTGTATGTAAGAGATTCTATCTGTAAACCTCGGCAGTTTTGTTTATCAGGAAAGATTGATAAATATAGGAAAGTCCTCAGAGGCATTTAAGTATGTAAATAACATTGCTTTACAACACCTCTCATGCATGTGACTAATCTGTTTGTCCATGTGGAGGTA
>NW_013952651.1:630538-642501 GCF_001266775.1 Austrofundulus limnaeus | reverse complement strand
GAGGGCTTTCTTTTTTCCAACTCATTTGCTGAATTGTGACAAAATGTATCTCTACAAAGTAATAAATGAAAAAGTTGATGATAGAGAGTAAAACATTAGAAATGAATGATAAGTGTCTTTTAAAAATTTATAGTTTTCCTTATTCATAAGGTTATGTCTGTCCTGAAAGGTACATAAAATATGACTTGGGAAATGTCATTTGTAACATTAAATTGACAGAAAATGTCCCTCAGGTTTTTGAATTTTGGCCCCCTTGTATATTTGAGTTTGACACTCCTGCTGTAGATTCTTGTGTTAAAGTTGTTAAAGCTTTTACTCAAATGTCACAATGTTTAATTGAGCCTTTTTTTTACATAACCACACAGTTGTGTTTAATATTTATTCCTTATTTACCATATTGCAATACAAAAATGCATGCTAGCGCTATTATTTTTACAAATATTTTATATGTAAAAAAATTAGGCCGGTCTTGGCCATTGAACTTCCTGGCTGAAAAGTTTTCCCACCCCTTTCCCCCTGGCTGCCACAACTTACTGATCTTAGAAAGCACAAAAATAGCTATAACTTCATTCTTTAAGTCAATTTACAAATACTATTTAGGCTTGTGTAAATACCTGATCAACCATTCACATTACTCCGTGTGACATCTTGTGATTCTACAAGCGATTGCTCATAATGTTTTTAAGATTTGACCAAAATGGCTACAACTCCATCATTTAACATAAGTAATCTGTTTCTTATCCCTTTACATGTTCAGAGTGAGTCATGTGATCACCCAGACTGGGCTCCTTGGTAGTTTACTGTCATTTTCTGGTTCAGACTCCTGCCACCTCACCATGACATATTCACCACCWCCCCCTCCCCAACCTGAGCACTGCCAGCACTCAAGTGGCTAACATTACTCACTCACACACATGCTCACACACAGAGCTAGAATCTCCCTCTTGCTAATCCCCTCTTCATGAATCTCCTACCACTCTTGTAAATTGTTCCTGTGTGCTATATCATTGTGGGGGAATTTATGCGTTTGAGGCTATGGTGGTAGGGGGTTGGCTAGTTGGAGTTCAGATTTTAAAACAGCGCCATCCTCAAATGCCCATGTTCATATTCAGAGATATTTCACTTCCGAACATTAGCCAAYTAGAAATCACAAATCCAAGATAAACAGAAAATTAGTCACAGAGGTGTCAGGTACACAGCAAAATTGAGTGTTAATTCAACTCAGAGTTAAATTCGATGCTTTTTCTGAGTTTATATAATTCTCACGGGTTCTGAGTTAAAATTACACAATGAAAAGTGCTAATATTTTAACTCTTTAATAGTATTACATATATTGACACCCTTGGTGTTGTTTTGTGACACATAAGTGCACTTTTAACTCAAAATTGTGTTATTCCCTTCCTCCTCACGGCCTTCAGACTGCTCTCCCACATGGATGATATGGCGTGGGGGGGGGGGGGGCTGGACTCAAGCCCTTGTTGATGTATCCTCCCATGGAAGTTTTAGATAACATGACAACCGAAGGCCAGCAGCTAGGATCCGAAAGGAGAGACACAATTGTTGGCCTTGAATTTTTCTTGCTGCTTTCGGTCTTAACTGCATCTCTGAAAATGGCGAAAAAAATTACCAAATGTTCCGAATTTCGTATCCTCACCTCGCCATCTGAAGCTTCACCCAATTTGGTAGGAATGTAGATGTGTCTGACCTACAGTGTGCGAGACAACAGTTTTACTATAGACCCGTGAAAATCAGGTGACAAAAAAATGCTTCCATCCATCTACAACCRCTGGCAAAAAGTATGGAATCACCAGTGTTGGATGAGCACTCATTCAGACATTTCATTCTGTAAAACAAACTCAGATCAAAACCATGATACAATAATAAGTTCATTCCAAAGTGCAACTTGTTGACTTTCAGGAACACTCAAAGAAATGAAGAGAAAACATTGTGGAAGTCAGTGAATGTTACTTTTATTGACCAAGCACAGGGAAAAAAATGGAATCACTCAATTCTGAGGAAAAAAGTATGGAATCACTGAAATCGGAGGTAGAAAATAAGGACACACTCACTCAATTTCCTTTCCCTAAATGGACACCTGCCTCAGATTAGATCTGCTCGTTAGTCTGCCGTTAAAAACACCTGCAGTCATGACACCTTGGAGGGCTGGTGGACGAAGTGGACTGGCAAGAACCATGGCTCCAACAAGAGAAATGTCTCTTGAAACAAGAGGATTGTGAAACTTCTTGAAGAAGGTAACTCTTCTTCACGAATGTTTGCTAAAGATGTGGGCTGTTCACAGTCAGCTGTTTTCAAGATATGGACCAAATACAAACAGCATGGAATGGTTGTTAAAGCCAAGCATACTGGTAGACCAAGAAAGCAGTGGCAGATGCTGGTCTTTCAACAAGAGGAAGCTCAGTTTCGGCTTACATAATAAAATGTATGGGTTATAAATTCTACCCTCCGGTCCTTTTCAAGAAATAGATCTGTGACCCTGTCACAGATCTTATTTTTGTTAATAGTATTTATTCATTTCATTTTTAAAAACAAAACATTACATACAACAAAAAAATACAAATAAAATAAAAGGCAGCAGAAGAAGAAAAATATCTTGATATCTGCTCTTATTTACAAAAAAATATTAATTTCAAACAATAATATACCAAACAAAACAAAACAAAAATTCAACTCCTCAAACAGTGATTCATACAAATACAAATTAAACAATTTCATATTTCTTTAACAAATCTGCTTTGGTTTTTTTAAAGGAATTAATTGATCCAATGCTTTTATAATCATTTTCAGATTATTCTATAGTCTTTTACAGCAGCCAGCTCACTTTGTCAAACCAGGACAGCTGAAAAGACGTTACTTTTCCCCTCCTTTTGCATCAAATTAATCTGAGGAGTTGATCAACCCTGCTCTTTAACTCAAAGTTTTTCTCTGTAAACAAGACTATAATGGCTTCACCAAAATCCGGTCCACAACATTCAAACTGTCTGCCATGTAGCTTGTTACTGGCGCGAGGCTAGAGTGAAGTGTGTCCGTCTGTGTGTTTTATGATGGTGAAGGGGCTCAGCAGCACCCGCTGGACAGAAGTCAGAACGAGTGATAGAAGTCTGTCTCCAAACATAAGCAGAAACAGAAATAACACCAGAAATAGAAGTTCGATTTTTTGCTAGTCGTTTTTAACAAAGAAAATGATGCTAAAAGGATTAATAAAGTCTCCACTTCAACTCAGAACAGAAATGAAACTAAAAAACTGCTCCCATGCACGTTTACACCAAAAAGATCTCTGATTCGCTCATTTCGCTGTCAATCAAAAAGGGATTCAGCCTCCGACAGACCATCCAATCATCATGCAGACAATGAGCATCCAACCCAGCCCGCTGCCCCATAGACCCCCAGAGACGCTCAGTGTCCGATGGGCGGGACAAAGCCAGCATTTATCCAATGACTCGTCTCGTTTAGCTGCATTGCTAATGAGCTCTGTAGACGCTCAGTGTCCAACTGTTTAAAGCACTGTGAAGCTGCGGGAATGAGTGAAATGAGGAAATGAGGAAAGCCACGTCGTTACCAGTGATAAGAAGCTGATTCTGAACAAAAGTTGAGCATGTTGTAGCGCATATTTAGTAAATGACATGTACACACAACAGTATATATTTTATCTTTTTTTTTTACATTTTTTACATTTTAGGGGAAGCTGAGCTTCCCTTGCAGTCTTAGAGAAATTGCCTCTGCAAGAAAGACATCAAAGCATCAAGACAAGCAACTTAAGGCCATTTGTCTTGAAAACTGAAAAAGTACAACTAAACAGATGAAGCATAAATGGGAGGAAGCTGGAGCCAATGTGGCTGCACCGTAAGAAATCTCCTAAAGGAAATGGGATTTCAATACAGGAAAGCTAAAAGAAAACTATCATTGACACCTAAACAAAAAAGAACAAGACTGCAKTGGGCTAAGGAGAGGCAATCATGGACTGTGGATGACTGGGTGAAAGTTATCTTCAGTGATGAGTCAAGAATCTGCATTGGACAAGGTGATGATGCTGGAACTTTTGTTTGGTGCCGTTCCAGTGAGATTTATGAAGAGGACTGCCTGAAGAAAACAACCAAATTTCCACAGTCCTTGATGATATGGGGCTGCATGTCAGGCAAAGGCACTGGGGAGATGACTGTGGTTCATTCTTCTATCAATGCACAAGTTTACATTGACATTTTMGACAGTTTTCTCATCCCTTCAATTGAACAGATGTTTGGAGGAGATGAAAATATTCCAAGATGACAATGCAACGTGCCATAAGGCAAAAACAGTGAAGGCATTCCCTGGAGAAAGACACATTCAGTCGATGTCATGGCCTGAAAATAGTCCAGATCTCAACCCAATTGAAAACCTGTGGTGGAAATTGAAAAAAATTGTCCACAAGAAGGCTCCGACCTGCAAAGCTGATCTGGTAACTGCTATCAAAGAGAGTTGGCACCAAATTGATGAAGAATACTGTTCGTCACTCATCAAGTCCATGCCTCAGAGACTGCAAGTCATTATAAAAGCCAAAGGTGGTGCAACAAAATACTAGTGATGTATTTTGAATGGTCTTTTGTTTGTCTGTTTTTCATGATTCCATACTTTTTTTCTTCAGAATTGAGTGATTCCATATTTTTCCCTGTGCTTGGTCAAAAAAAGTAACATTCACAGTATGAAAACGGTGAGCCTGTGTTTATGCAGATTTGTGTCCCTGAAACAACACATAATTGGGATGCCACTGCCTTACTTTCCCTACTGTGGATTCTTGAGTAAGGTCCTTAACCCTCCTTGGGCCCCTTTAGATGGTGGCCCAGCTCCATTGCTCCACATGTGTAACGGGATAAAAAAAGATATTATCCCATTAAGCTTTAATAAAGTAGCATTATTATCAGAGCTTCTTTCATCTTACTGAGCTATTTTTGTTTGTTGAGGCATGCACAGCTTTGGCATGCTTCACCCACTCTCTTTTATATGGAAGTGTATGTGTAGGTGGGTAGGTGGGTGTGTTTAGAAAGTTATACTTAGGGAGTGTGAATGTATTCATACACATTCCACTAAGACTTCGTACCAAATAATGTCACTTCTCTGCTAAAAAATCAGTCAGAACCTGGATCCCTTTTGTAGAGTCTGGGTTTTTCAGGGACATATTAAAAACTCAGATTGGCTTCCCTGAAGTCCACAGCAGTTCTGACCCTGCTCAAAACTTTTGTAGACATGTTATGGTGGTTTAAGCCCTAAAATGTATGGTCATGCAGGTATGTCTCACAGCTTTTGTATTCATTTTTTTTAATTTAACCTGATTTTAAATTATGTTAATAGCTCTTCAAAAACCAGACAAATTAGTTTTACATTAAATGAAAAAAACATGAATTCAATTGCTAAGTTAGATGGGGAAAATGTTGCATTTTTAAATTCAATTTGCCATTTTACAAAATGGAAAAAAGTGATGTGACCTGGTTGGGGCATGAAAATCTAACACATTCTCACTTCCAACTCGTCAACATATTGACGCTTGGTCAGGGACCGTCTGCGTACAGTTTTGACGCATCGGGTACCCCCCTCATGTCAGTCCTTGCTGCCCGCGGCTTTTCCAGGTTGCACCACTTGGGAGTCTTTGGGTTGGGTATTTGCGGTTAATATGAGGGATCAGGATTAATGGTTAATTTTAGGTACTGAGGTTGGGGATAGGCTGTATATGGCTAATTTAGGTTAAATTTAGGGTCTGGGATGGTTAATTGTCACGTATTCTCTATACTGTATTATCAAAAAATGAGGGATCAGGGTTAATGGTTAATTTTAGGTACTGAGGTCAGGGATAGGCTGTGTAGGGCTAATAGAAATAAAATTTAGGATCTGGGATGGTTAGTTTCGCACATTTCTTACTCTTTAAAAAATATGACAACGTGCTCGTTCTCCTCCGCCTCATCTCGTAAAGAACTGAGGCGCGGGGGGTACCCGATGCGTCAAAACTGGACGCAGACGGCTACCTGACCAAGCGTCAATATGTTGACGAGTTGGGAGTGAGAATGGGTTGGAAAATCACCTTACTGGAAGTGAAGTGCAGGAGTTAGTAGCGCAAAGATGGACTGTTTTATTAAAATTAATAATGTTTGAGAAAGAAAAAGAGAGAAGAAAAATCAAGCCATTTTCTTTTGAGGAGAAAGTGAAGAGTTCGTTGAATGTAATTTAAGCTCTTGAGCTTTTTTTTGTGGAAAGTTGCAGAAGAAGGGCTTTTCTCTACCTCATCCTCATTGGAGGAGAGTGGAGCTAAGGATGTTGAAGCAGCTGAGCAATATTTTGGTCTACCAAAATTAGAAGTACAAAACAGTCTTCTAAATCTGTTTAGTTTTTTGTTTGTAGCTCCACTGCAGATGTGTCAAACTTATTTTCCACTAGGGCATTTTATCCGCCCCTTATTTTAAAACAAAACAACTCCAATAAACAAACTCAAGCTTCAATAATCTCCACATTTACAAAAAATAAAACAAAAACAATATCAGATATCTTTGAGGAATAGAGTGACGATAGTTGTTACAATACCATTAGTAAAAAGGAGCACAAGCAGCACAAAAAATACCAAGGGCCGAAAGAGGAAACAAAAGTTATGAGAGTCACAGCCTCTGTGGTGCCAGTGATCACTGGCACAGTCGGTGCTTTGACCCCAAAATTAGAAGATTGGCTCCAACAGATCCTGGAAACAACCCCAGAGATCCCTGTCCAGAAGAGCACACTAACATTCAGCTTCTGTGCTCCATATTTTTGATGTTACAGCTGCTTGGGATTGCTACAACTGTCACCTCTCCTTTTTCCTCTAGCTTGTTGACCACCATACTGTTCAGTTGGTTAGCCATCATCTGTTTGTCAGCCTAGATCTGGAAGCACCACAGTATCTTAACCCTGTCATTTTCCATCACCCCTGGTGGACTGTGGGACCTCTAGTTCATACTCAGCAAAGTTGTACCTTTATACTATTCTAGGCATGTGCTGCATGCAAATGGTAAATGGCCTGAACTTGTATAGTGCTTTATCAAGTCCAAGGACTGCAAAGCACTTTACACTACAGTCATTCATCCACTCACATACACATTCACACACTGATGGTGGTAAGCTACATTGCAGCCACTGCTGCCCTGGGGCACACTGACACAAGTGAGGCTGGTGCCACTGGACCCTCTGACCACCACCTGCCAGCAAGGTGGGTGAGGTGCCCAAGGACACAACGACTGAGACAGACGGAGTGGAGTTGTTGAACCAAATACAGGACAACTCCTGAACCCACTCTGCCACAACTGTCACAAAGATGGGCTGTACATTTGCCTGCTGTCATGTGTGAACAGCCTGCATCTTGGATCTTCTATGGTATGATAGCACCTGGCCTCTATTGCTGTTGTGCTGAGGGCCTGTTCTTGTGCTGCTATGTTTAGCACCTTTGTGCTGACCTTCTGTCCAACCCTCTCTAGCCAATGGTAGAATGAATTGATATCAGCTACTTACTCTTTCTGACAGGAGCTTATTTTTCCCTGATGACTCCTATTGTTTCTTATTTTTTCCTTGGATTTCTGCTGTCTGAGACATTCACTTATAGTTGATCATTGAAGGCTTTCTTCCTGATGTACTCCAGTGTTTCCATCCAGTATGTAGTGTCTCTGACAGTCATTCGTCATCTGCCTCCTACCTTTGTCCTAGTGTACAGTCCGTGCTGGACAGTGCTAGACCTGGGGTGAACCCCTCCAGGTATTGTGAAGAGCTTTTGAGTCTTGATGAGTATCTGATGTCTGGCACTGCATACACATTGATGGCTTGGATTTTGTTTTTGCCATACAGCTGGCTCTTCAGGTCCTGCCTTAGTCTCTGTAGGTTCTTGGTTGTGGCTGACTTTTTTATGGCCTCATCATGGCGGCCTCTTGCCTGTGGGATTCCAACACATTTGTAGCTGTCCTGGACTTCTGAAATGTTGCCTTCAGGTGGTTCCACCACTTCAGGTGTGATCACATCGCCTCACTTGCTGTTTATCCTGGTGTGTCTTTAGATGATTAGATGTCCCAGATTTAGTCTTAATAAAAACTGATTTTAAAGATAAATTTTCTTTAAAAACAAATTAAACTGTTCTGTTTGTGATGTTTGTGATCACAGACAAATGGATCTATATACTGTGTGTAAATATAGATAACTGCACTGCATTACTTTAGTTTTAACATAACATTTACACTTTGAGGTTTTCTTTTTTTCACTTTGAAGTTTTCTAATGAAATTTTTCTAAATTAAAAAAAATACTAAGTACATTCTTTTAGGATTTTTGTTTTTAGTTTCCCCTTTTCAGGGAAAAGACACTACAGAATATAAAAAATATTTGTACGTCTTAGTATGAATGTTTGCGTAATTGACATTCTGTTGTTTGAACACCATCCATTTAACTTCAGATTTTCTAATGTTACTCGTTAGGATCAGGAAGCAACACAATCAGTCTTGGAATTTGTAATGTCTTTAAACATTTGCATAAATTCAAAGAAAAGAAGAATTGCAGTCTGATTGGATTTCTGTTACCATTGTCAGCAGTAGGAGAGGAAGCTTGCAAATGGTTGTGCCCAAGGGAAATCCTCATGTCTTCATTAAGGCTGGGGGGCTTATTTGAATATTTGAAGGGCATTCATTAGGAAGTTCAGCATCAAAGAAAAACACCTGAAAGATRATAGATTTAAATTCAAACATTAAATGTCTTTGTAATTGATGAGAATGAGTGAATTCATCCTTTGTGTAGAAGCTGGTGAGAGGAATGATAAACATGTACTGTAGTGTTCATTACAGAAATGTGTTCTGATGCCAACTATGGAAACTCTATATTGTGTGAAAATGCTGTGAATGTGTGCTGAATGACTTTGCTAAAACTAAGTTGTTAGACCTAAAACAACCAAAACATTAGCTAAAAGCTAAAAGAAGCAAAATTGCTATCTAAAATCTATAAGTACCTAAAAATTAACTAATAGTAGCAACACATTAGCCAAAATCTAAGTGTAGCAAAAGGCTAGCTAAAAGTTAAATGTAATAAAAATGAGCTAAAATCAATACAGACCTGACAATAATGGATAACTAAAAAACAAAATTAGTAAAAAGGGCAGCTGAAAACTAAAAATCGCATGTTAGCTAAAAGTAGCAAAACTTCAGATACTAGGTTTGCTAAAAGTACAAAACACTAACTAAAATCAAAAATCTAGCTATAAACTTAAAGTAAAAAAAAAATTGTGCTAGAACCTTTTAGAACAATTACTATACACCGAGAAGTGAAATCAACAATCAAGATTTTCTTGTACCAGAGGAACACAATTACAAGACATGGTAAATATGAATTCCACAGCTCTAAGCTAAAGGCTTCAGAGTTCTTAAAGAGTCTCTTTATGGATATTATGTTGTGGCTTTTTCTCTGTGTCATGGTTTGACGAGTGTCACCTGCATCCTTCGACAGTCTGTCATTAGATGTGTCTCAATTCAGGGGTTGCAGCCCACGTTGACCACCAGTGTTGGCTGTATAAACAGCTGTGAAACGAGACAGTCTGGTCTATATGTATGACGTAGGTTTGTGTAGGAGGTGAGCTTAAGGTGAATTAAGCTTTTCCCACATCTCTCATACACAAGGTTAAGAGGAAACTTTTACCAAGGTATTTCTCATTACTTGTTAATATCTTGACTGTGCGAAGTGAAAAGTGACACAATAAGTGAACGTTCAGACGAGTTCAAGTTGATTCATAAAAGACTATGCAATCATTTATTTACAGAAATTGAACAAATCATAAGTTACACTTGATTGTGGTTATTCCTATAACAAGCGTCAGAGTTAAATGAAATAAAACCCGTGTCCGAATTTCAATTCACATCAACTCAGATTACTTATATAGAACAGTAAAACATCAGTTCTGATGTTAAGAACCAAACAATTTTACTGGCACTTTTAGCTTAAGTTTTGACAAATTAAGAACAAGGAAAGGAGGAAAGTAAGATTAGTATGTTACTACTACTTTTACTTTTATCAAAGTGTGGGTCAACCGGAACTGCACATCTTTTCTAAGCTCAGGTTCCACATGACAGGTCACTCCGAACACATCAGCTTTTACATGATGATGGCTTCTTAAGGCACCCTCGGGGTAGGAGCTGGCTCGCCTCCGATCAGTCAGGGAACTGATGTCGGCTCGCTTACCAGTCATTGGCGAACAGGTGTTTTCCAGGTAACTTTCGTCTGTTTCAGTTCAAGCCAGAAAAATTCAAGCCGTATCCGGGCCCTTCTTTCCAAAATAAAATCTCCCATCGGGAATTAAAAAACACTCAGAGGGAGACTTCCGGTGGGTGCGGAGCAAGATGGCAGCATAAGTTTGAGCTCCCTTGTCGAAGAAACAAAAAAACTCCCTAATGTAAGGAAATTAGTCAAAATACAATTTTAACCAGACACGAAATGAGTGGAGGACGTAAACAGAGAAGCATAAAGAAGAAAATGGCAGAAGTACACGACCCCGAAGTTGAGCACATGGAAGAAGAAAGCGGTGACTCGAATCAGTTACAGGCCGTGTTGGAGGGGCTACAAAATATCACGGCGGAAATCCGTGACTTTAAAAAGGAGATGAAGGAGAATCTCACAAAATTCAAAGACGAGTTCAAAGAGGAGGTGAAGCGAGAATTTATGGGCTTTAAAGAAGAAATTAAGAAAAAAGTGGCACAGAATGATGCGGAAATACAGAAACAACAAAAGGACATGACTGAGGCGCAGGGTCGCATAGCAGAGCTGGAAGAGTGCAACACYGAAGCGAAGGACGCCATTCTGAGCCTCTTAAAACAGCAAAGAAAACTACAAGAGAAGCTAACGGAATTGGAAGGACACGGCAGGCGCTGCAACATGAGAATTTACAACGTGGCTGAGCAAGACGGCGAATTAGTCCAAGAAATGGTGGAGAAGCTACTACACCATGAGCTAGCCCTACCTGTCAGAACCGAGTTGCAGATCCAGCYGGCTCATAGAAGCCTCGGAAAGAAACCTCCACCTGAAGCTAATCCCAGGTCCATAGTGGTTAACTTTCTTAAATACAAAACCAAAGAAGAAATCCTGACAAAAGCATGGAAAAAGAAAATCCAAATCGAGGGGAAGCGGATATTTTTTGACCATGACTACCCCACCGAGGTAATTGAAAAACGCAAATCCTACTCCCAGATTAAAAAGGCTCTGAAAGACCGAAAGATCCGCTTCCAGACGCCAATGACTAAAATACGGATTCACTGGTCAGATGGGATCAAGATCTACAACAACGCGGAGGAAGCGGCAACAGACATGAGGAGTCGAGGGCTGGAGATGGAGAACAAGAACAACACCGGACCTTCGCCTGAGGAGAGGATCCAGACGGCGGCACCTTGGCAGCGCGTCGGAAAGAAGTATGGGATGGACGACGGGACCTCCGCTTCGGGCTCTGGTCAGAAAGCGGGCAGCCGAGCGAGGGAACYGCTGCAGGAGTTTCAAAGATGTGGACACTGAGGACGCGGAGGTAACGGGGGCATAAATGACTCATTAAAGAAGGGGGATGGAAGAGACTATAGTCTTCTCTAAAGTTTGACTAAATAACGACAGGGAGATCCACCAAACAAGGGACTGTTGGACTCACCTAGCAGGTCGGGTAAACCCAATGCAGGTTTGCCCAAAACCACTAGGGGGGAGGCCCTTTTCATAAAAGGACACCCCCCTCCCTTCCCAGCAGGGGGACAGGGCCTCTTGGAAATATGGCCCTTATTTAGTCGGGAGTTCAGATTTTTTGTTAGTTTAGTTCTTGTTCTTAGTTTAGTTCTTGTTCATAGTTCAAGTGGAGAGGCTGAGATTCAAACCAAGATATACAAACAATGGGCCTCATGCAAGAACCGTTGGTACGCACAGATTTGTTCTTAAATTGTGCGTACGAGTGATTTAGGAG
>NW_013952651.1:628516-630143 GCF_001266775.1 Austrofundulus limnaeus | reverse complement strand
ATCTCATTGCAGCATAAACTTCATCAGCTAAGTTGCTAAACATACATTTAAAAACTAATCCATCAGTCGAAGATTAATTTCTGTAATTTCCCTTTGTGATCAAATAAAGTATTTTGAATTTAATTAAATTAAATTCCAAACTCTGCTGTGAAAAAAAACAACTTGTTTTTCTGCTTAGTTTGCTGATGGTGCAATGTATCCTGGGATATTGTTGGCTGAGTAGGATACTGGGATGCACCCTACGTTTTTTGGATTTTGTCAGCTGCATTGGTTTGTCGCATGAGAAGGCGCCTACAAATTGAGGCAGCCTACATTCCTGCGCAGTGATCTAAGTGGCCAACAAATGGGCCGTACATGGGCTGCAGCCCCTGAATTGACACACAGCCATAGTCTCCCTGCCTCCATCTTCACATCTCTTCACAGTCAGTGTGTGTTTCCCACACACCACCTTGCCATGTCTGTGTTCACAGGTGCAGGACACCAGGATTGTCTCTGCAGATGGAGACAGTTGGAACATCTAAGACACCATAAGTTGCAATAAAACTAACATAAGAGACTCTGTGGCAGAGTGGTTAGGCGAGTCTATCTGAATGAATAAATTTCTTGCGCACTGGAAAAACAGAACAGTCAGGCGGGCTGTGGGCGGGACTAGCATCTGTCATGGCAGCCTACATGCTCGTTTCCAGAAACTTGTGGTTATGCGACACCACATAACTGGGAAACTGTATTTTAGCTTCTCAGAATCAGAACCAAGATACAGAACRATCCTGCTCTTGTGCTCCAGAGCCCACAAGTCCAGAGTGAGCAGGTAGGATTATTGACTGAATATTATTAGGACCTGTTTAATATGAAAAGTGCTCTGAGATAGTTCAATGCATTTCTGTAACTGAGCTGATGATCTGAAGGCTTTATAAAAAGGGAGATTTGTGGAGACCATTATTTAAAAAAGTGATTTTTTTTAGCAGAAACAGGATCTAGTGATGAGGGGAACAAGTGAGCTGTTGTAGGCCTGGGCTTCCCTTGCAAAAGAGGTCTYTAATCTCAATGGGATTTGTCTGGTTAAATAACAGTAAACTAATAAATAGTAACACCTCAGAGGGAAAAAAGATAAGATTGTAGAAGTCAGCCAAAATGAGACGAAAATGTATTTGAGTCTCTTTTTATTAAAGATGAACTTCCACATGAAAAAAAAATCATCAACAAATGTTTTTTTTCCATTCAAAAACAGTAAGTCACTCCTCCTTAGGAAAGCAGCTTTTTCCTGTGAGTTCACCTACACCATTTTAGTGTGGAAACAAATGTAAATGTAAATGTTAGTGTTCACCACAAGATAATTGCATCATTATGTTATATTATAACTTGGAGCACAGTGGAATATGTTTTTATTCTTGATTCATAAGGATTAGATATCTGCAAACACTAATTTTTTTGATGTTTGATATTACAAAAAATGACATTCTGATGTAAAGAATAGTGCAGAGATTTAACTTGTTCTCATATTTGTAAAATCTAAGTTATGATGGAACTGTTTCCTTGTAGAGGAAAAAGAGATGATACCATACCATACCATACCATACCATACCATACCATACCATACCATACCATACCATACCATACCATACCATAC
>NW_013952651.1:622201-624287 GCF_001266775.1 Austrofundulus limnaeus | reverse complement strand
TAATAATTCTAAATAGTTTAAAACATCCAAAATGTAACCATAGAATATTGTCTGTAATGTCAGCAAGAAAACAAGTTCTTTAGATTCACATCAGACCACAAAGTTTTTGATTATAAGCCATAAATAAACAATAAACATGTCAGCCAACCAGCCTGTTAATTACTACCTCCCAAACAATCACTCAACCAAGCTACTGCTCTGCCAACCAGCCAATTAACTATCCTCAACCAAACAGTCAACCAACAAACCTACCAGTCTAACAACCAATCAATTAACCAATAAATCAACCTACCAGTTTGCCAACAACCAATTAACTACCAGCCTACCAACCAATTATTCAACTAATCAACCTTCCAGTCTGCCAGTAAGACAATTAAAAACCAGTCAGTTGAGCTACCTACCTTACCCAACAACTAACCAACCAACAAACCAATCAATCTAACTACCAGTCTTCCAACCAACCAATTAACTACCAACCAACCATTCAACTAATCAACCTTAGAATCTGTCAACCAGCCAATTAACTAGCTACCTACCAACTAATCCTTCAACCAACCAACTAATCAACATTCCAGTCTACCAACAAGTCAATTAAAAGCCAAACAGTTGACCTACCTACTCATTTGCCAACTAGCATTCCTACCTAACAGTCTGCCAACCAGCCAGTTAACAACAAACTAACTAACTGTTTCCACAACACGTTTTTATAACCAGAACATGTTCGTATAGGTGGATGGCCTTATTTCTTACCATACTATCTTTATTTAAAGAGCACTTTAAACACCCACAGGACCAAAGTGCTGTACACATAATAAAACATGCATACATTCATAAAATCAATAAAAATGACAATAAAACAATAAAAACAACACTGCAAATTGTGCTCAAAGGCCAGAGAAAAAAGATGAGTTTTAAGAAGAGATTTAAAAACAGACAGGGACGATGCCTGTCTGATGTCCAGAGGAAGGTCTTTCCAAAATTTAGAAGCTGCCACAGAAAAAAGCACGGTCACCTCTAAGCTGACGCTTTGTCTAGGGCACAGTCAGGAGCAGCTGATCAGCTGACCAGAGGGATCAAGAGGGCCTATAGGGTTGTAGAAGATCTGACAGATAAGGCAGAGCAAGACCATTAAGAGCTTTAAAAGCAAATAAAACTTTAAAARGAATCCTAAAATGTACAGGCAGCCTGTGCAGGGAGGCTAAAACAGGAGAAACGTGATCAAACTTTTGTGTGCCAGTTAAAAGATGTGCAGCGGCATTTTATACCTTCTGCAGCTGTGAGATACAGGACTCACTGATGCCAGTATAAAGTGTGTTACTGTAGTCCAACCGAGTGGTAACAAAAGCATGGACTACCGTCTCAAAATGTTTTATGGAAAGAATTGGCTTTATTTTAGCCAGCTGCCTCAGAGGGTAAAAACTAGATTTTACTACTGTTCTGATGTGGTTCTCTAACTTAAGTCCAGCATCAACTTTTATGCCTAGATTAATAATCAAAGGCTTGATGTACTGGGACAGTGAACCAACATCCACATCAGGTGTCTCAGTGGAGCTTCCAAAGATCATCACCTCAGTTTTGTTCTCATTGAACTTTAAAAAATACACTGCCATTCAGGATTTTATTTCCTCTAAACATAAAAACAGAGGGCTCAGAGAGTTGGTGTCCTTTTTCTTTAAAGGGACATGTATCTGAGTATCATCAGCATAACAATGAAAAGCGATACCAAATTTCCTAAGGCCTAAAACTGAGCCCTGCGGGACCCCACACAAGAGAGGAGCAGAAGAGGACACACTTTCACCAAGACGGACACAGAAAGTATGCCCAGCTAAGTAGGACCTAAACCAGTCTAGAGCTGTCCCACCGATGCCCCCCAATTGCCCAAATGAAGAATTAAAATCCTATGGTCCACTGTGTCGAAAGCAGCTGACAGATCCAAAAGCACGAGGACAACACAGTCACCAAAGTCTGTAGCACCAAATATATCCTTAAAAACTGTTGATACTGTTATTAGAAAAGTCCAACACTTTTTATATTTTTAATTGAATATTTTATTTATTATTTTATTTCACTTTTAATGTTTGAATAC
>NW_013952651.1:621023-622191 GCF_001266775.1 Austrofundulus limnaeus | reverse complement strand
TGTGTGTGTGTGTGTGTGTGTGTGTGTGTTCAATGATACAAATAAAAACACAAATCAGTTTATAAAAGATTATTAAACAAGCATCTTTTCATAAGAAAACAAAGCAAATTTTAAGAAACAAAAACCAACATCCAAAGCAGGTGGCTCCTCTTCCTCATTCTCCTTCTCTGTTCTTACATCTCATCTTCCTCATCTGTCTCTTCCTCCTCTTCTTCACTTTTATGACTGGAAGCAAACTTCATGACTGACTCTGGCCTTTTCAGCAGCTAATAACACTAACAGCAACAATCATACAGTTTTAGCACTTTTGCAAAGAATTCAGTGTTATAATCCAAATTACTAACAAAAGCTCTATAAAACAGTAGATGGACTACTCAGTGAAATGTATTTTTCTTGAGCTGGTAAAAATAATATATTAATGTAGCAACAAAAGAAGAAAACAGAATATTACTTGATATTTATTTTCTTTTATAATAAAGAAAATATGTATTTTTCTAGTCAGTAAGGATTGATTTTAATTTGCTATTTAAGCAGATGAAAGATTCCTGCAGGTACGGTGTAACATTTCTGATATGCTGTGTGTAATGTTCTGTGTGGCCTGAACACATCCAGAAACYCAAACACATATAAGTCTGGGATGATGAAGCATGTATGGCTGCCAACCCGGTTCTGTTGGGTCTCTGGCCCGGCTTCAGCCTGACTCGGCCCCTTCATAACAGAAAATATCTGTTTATTTAACTCTCGCACAAASTTTTTTCCTTTTCCTCAGTTTCTCTACTCCATCCATATCATTCTCCTTTCTAATAGGTTTGTTAATTTTACCTGTGCAGCTCTCTTTTCTTTTTCTATTTTTTATTGGGGAGGGGGCACACACTGGGCTGCTCCGTCAGCTTCTCCCGCTCCACTGCAGACTGTTTACAGGTAGATGAAAGGTTGGTGCAAAAATGCAGACTGGATAACAACCTGGAATGTCTTTGTATGTAACGGCACAAGTTGCAGTGAAAACGTGGACTGGATTTATATCAAAACTTGTGTTTTTAAATAAAAAACTGGACCGGAGTTGAGTTTTTAGCTTTAGTTCTCAGTGTGAGAAAGTCTCCAGTTCACCAGAGACACATGGACAGGTCTCCAGTTCACCAGAGACACATGGACAGGTCTCCAGTTCACC
>NW_013952651.1:619209-620393 GCF_001266775.1 Austrofundulus limnaeus | reverse complement strand
TATTTATACAAAGCTTTAGCTTTTATGAGTCTGCAACACCTCAACAATCAACAAGAGCAGATGAATAAAACGATGAAGTATAAATTAGTGTGGGTTGGTGTAGGTTGAGTTCAGMGGAGACTGGTGGCTCAGGTTAATGYGTTGGCCTGGGAGCATGAACTAGACTCTGACGGCAGTATGCATGCAGCTCTCTTTGACCAGGYTTTTTGTAGCTCTAAGACCACAAGTGAAACTCTTCTTGCCTCAGGCTGTGTGTGGTTCAACTTTGATGTGTGTGCACAAACATAGATACTTCAGGGCATGAGGCAGAGAGAGAGAGAGCTATATTGCCTTGAGGATGCTTGTTGAAGCTCTGSGGTGTCTGTGTTCAGTGCGGGTGTTGTGATACGTGCTTGTGTTTGCATGTATGTCCATCCCTGCATGTGGGTTTGTTTACGCTGATCTTATTTCCCGTTTTTTTCGTAATGAGTACAAATCAAAAATGTGTACACAGACTACACCCTCACGGACCCAGTTCTCATTATAATTCTTCCCTTCCCTTCATGATTTTTCTCAGCACCATCAAGGCCTCTATTCCTGGTGTTTGCAATTTAAATCAGGCCTGACAATAAGCACATGCTTAGATCATACTCATATTCAAAAACACTTGATTTATTTATTTAGTTCCTTCTCTTGTAGATCGTCAAGATGATTAATATCTGACTAAGGCAACACACCCACTTTTATGTTATTCACTGCATTTTTTTGGTTAGCTTCTTAAACAAAAAGTCCAAATGTGACTGATTAAATGAGATTTACACCTGGCCTTATGTCCACATGTAAGTACCAGTGTACTTAAGTTTTCTTTGTCAGGGCGATGAGAGCTTTCCCAATGGCCCAAATCTTAGGTTTGGGATAGCTCTCATTGCCCTGACAAAGAAAAWTTTAAGTACACATGGACACTGAGGGACATGAAGGTTTGAATAAAGCTCAGAGTCTTTTTGGGAAGCGTAATGGCCCACTTATAAGGTGCCCACTCACATGGGTTTGTACCAATCTTGAAACATTATCCTTGTAGGTGCTGGTCATAAAAATAGAATATCATGAAAAAGTAGATTTATTTCAGTAATTCCATTTAAAAAGTGAAACTTGTATATTATATTCATACATTACATACAAACTCATATATTTCAAATGTTTATTTC
>NW_013952651.1:610186-616901 GCF_001266775.1 Austrofundulus limnaeus | reverse complement strand
TGTGTGTGTGTGTGTGTGTGTGTGTGTGTGTGTACTTGTTTTTGCTACAAAGTGAGGACATTCGTATGTTTTTAACCAACAAAGTGAGGTCATTTTTGGAAAGTGGGGACATTTTATCGGTCCTACCTTTTTTGCACTTTACTGGTTACAGTAGGTTTACACTAATGGTTTCAATTWAGTTTTGGTTAAAGTTAGGGTTAGGAAGAGACTAGCAATGGCTAGGGTCCCCCGGTGTGCTTTTGGATGACTTAGTTCGAAGCCAATCTGCAAAATGTGGCCTCAGTTGAAATGTGGTCTCTTCAGTGCACGTTAACATGGTCAACATTTTGTCTTTTTAGCACACTTAGTTTGCTAAGAATTATACTGTACCAATTTTCCAATGGGTGGCAATGGTGCTCCATGGAAGCATGATAGAATCAAATTCCATAGTAAATTAGGGCACATTTCATTGTTTGAAACCAGTGTGTGCTAATTTGCTCAATGCTTTAGGTGCCCAGGTTCAAGAGGTGAGCAAGGTCTAGGAATCAAACACTTTCCCAATGTGCACTTTGAATTTCCAGCTCTTTTTTTTTTTACTTTTTACCACTTCAGTAGAAAGCAGTACTAAATATCTGAATATTAGTATTTTAGCTTCTTCATCATCAATGGCTTTTTTATAGATAGACAAGAAAGAAGAAGAAAGACAGAAAAAAGAAGGAAAGAAAAGTTACAATGTAATGGAAAAAGTGAAAGAAAGAATTGATGATATGTGAGATATACGTCAAGAAAACAGTACAATACATCCAATATCTGCACACCTGCAAAGAATTAAGGTTACAAAACTTAGCAAAAGCATACATATATACATGTAGGCAGATAAACAAACACCCACCTATACTGTACATACCTGTTGATCATTCAGAACCCCTCGGATCTGAACACCTGTCTGCGTGCGGTTGTGAGCAAGAATAAATTTACAGGATTTATCCAACAGAATGTATAATAGTGACTGTGGGGGAGTCTCAGAGCCGACCCCCAAGGCACGAGGCAGACATAAGGGGAGGCCAGAGCCAACGACCCCAGGAGGAACRCCAAGCACCAGGCCCCCAGGTGCACCTACGCGAGGAGAGCCGCACACCCACCCCCAGGTCAAACCATAGGGGAGACCCAGGAGAACCSCACCAGCGACCACACACAGCAGCCCCACAGCGGCCCGCAGCGACGAGCACGCAGGCCCCCGCCGGCACCTGCTGAGCTAGGGCAAGCACGGGCATGAGCACAGAGGACCCAGCCCCCAGGACGCACCCCCACCCCCAAGCCGAGAGCCGACAGGGCCAGAGGACCCAAGCCCCAACAGGCAGCCACCAGGCCGAGCCAGCACACACCTGAGCACCCAACCCCAGACCCCAAGAGCCATCCGCGCGCCGGCAGGCAAGGCACCCCCCATGGGATGGGGGCGACAAACGAACCAGGGGAGGGGGAAGTCCACGTCCCACCCACGCATACACAAACACAATCATACACTCCCACCCTCATTCTCGCACCCACTTGAAGAAATTTAGTTTTTTTCAGATTAGTACTGATATCAGAAACAACACCAGAGTATTAGGGGTTTCTTTTTATAACATTTTATAATGTTTGATCTATTATGTGTTAATTGAAATAGAGTAGATATATGTCCGAATCATAACAACACATAAGTGAACCGTTTTTAAACCATTAGAGTGAGGTCTTTGTCTGAATGCCGGTGATTCAGCCGTAGGTCAGCAGGGGGCGAACTCAGGCATTGAAGATTCTATATATATACTGATCCATTTCCTGTTTTTCTTTCAGAGTGTGGTTTTGACTTGTCAGTCCTTGGCGTAATAAACCCCCACTCCAGAATTCTGGTGTCYTATGACATTATTTCCTATCGCAGATCATTTTATTTAACACTTGTGTTTTCATCTGATTTCAGCCGATATTAAAACACGTATTTCTTACACACTCAAAGACATACAATATAGACACCACACTCCATTCACACTCCCGATACACACTCTATACCCCCCAGGTCCAGGGTATGCCCCCGCCCACTGCAGAGGGTGGCCCACACCCGAACCCAGGAGGTAAACCAATTTGTTCTGGGGTGGAGAGGAGCAGACGGCCAAGTCTCGGCCTGGACCGCGCCGATCCAACCGGCCACCCCCGCCACAGCAAGGCCACGCCCCGACTATCCCCCAACCACCGCCAACGGCCAGGGGTACACCCCCAGCCGACGCCGACACCCGCCGGAACCCGGCAACCACCCCGGCCAGCGGGCCGACCACACCAACCAGGAGCCAGCACATTTTTGAGCCTGCAGGACTTGCAAATTGGCTAGAAAAAATTTCTAAAACCTAACTTGGCAACACATTCCATGCCATTTTCCCCAACATTCTGAAATAATTACAGGGGTGGGTCTGGGTTGGGCTGTACAAATTAATGGAAGTCAATGCAATGTCCTCATAAAGATAGCTGTACTAGATCATGCGTGTGTACAGTATTTATTTGTGAGTTTGTTAAATTATTTCAAGACCCAATAGATGGATTTTTTCCGAATTTTCGGAAAGTTAACTGTGGTTCATACATCCGCAACTGAGTAACTTTTGGAGTTAACCCAAGTCAACGTGGTCACCACAGCAAACTGACCTTAGGAAACACAAAAGTGGTTAAATTCAATGCATTTTACAGATACGGAGTTAAGATTAGGTGTGATGTGGAAAGGAAAAAATGTCCCTTTTAATAGGAAAAAAACCTCTAGCTGAACCAGACTTAGGTTGGGGAACCATGTGCTGGGGTTAGAAAGGACAGGAAAGAGACACAGACAGATGCACAATGTCAGAATTTTAAACACAAATATAGACAGTAGCAGACAGTAAAAACAGCAGCAAAGTGAGGAAATGTGGTCAGTTTTTTCATCAGTATTCTAAGTCTATAGCAGCAGAAATAAGGAATAACTCAGAAAACCTAACTATAAGATTTATTAAAAAGAAAAGTTTTAAGTCTAGTCTTGGGCGTTAACTGGAAGTTGATTCCACAAGAGAGGAGCTTGATAACTGAAAGCTCTGCCTCCCATTCTACTTTTAGAAACTCGAGGAACCACAAGTAAACCTGCAGTCTGAGAGCGAAGTGCTCTGTTCGGAAAGTATGGAACAATAAGATGTTTAATATATGATGGAGCTTGGTTGTTGAGAGCTTTGTATGTTAGGAGTAAGATTTTAAATTCTATCCTAAATCTGATGGGGAGCCAGTGGAGAGAAGCTAAAACTGGAGAAATATGATCTCTCCTTCCAACTCTCATTAAAACTCTAGCAGCAGCATTTTGGATTAACTGAAGACTTCTGGATGCCCAGTTAATGAAGAATTCTAGCCTAAAAGCGGTAAATGAATTGATCAGTTATTTATTTTATAATTTTGCATCAAGATGATWACTTATCCTGACCAAAAATACCACCAAGGTTTAAGATTCAAGATGACCACTGCAAATAATCAACCTTAGCAAACACAAACATGGATATAAAAAACAACAAAAATATGTACAAAACATGTACAACCTTCAGGCCCAGGCCTCCCTTGCAAAAGAGATTTCTGATCTCAAAGGGATTTGCCTGGTTAAATAAAGGTCAATAAAATATAAATAAATCAGTATTACAGATACTGATTTAAACTGTGATGTGACAGTAAAAGTGAATTTTCCACTATACATCTTCTGTCAGCACATTGCAAGAGATTGTAAATACTGCCATTTACAAGGCTTGTCTAAACAGCTATTCTGTAACTCAACAGAAGATGATCCTATTCTAAAACTCTGGCAAGAAATGCAACGGGAAATGACTTCATTTATTCTTGTTTTTTAAATTGTACATTCACACTTTTCTGCTGGTGCATATGTGTGGTGTTGTGCACACTGAAACACATTATGTGCATATTTAAGGATACACAATTGCCTTCTCAAATTTGGGAAATGGTTGCTTGTTCCTTCAAGGAATGGCAAAACTTCAGGGTGCCGAAAATACTGTGTGGTAATTGGAATGACTTTATCTTTGGTCTCATCAATTAATGTGCAATTTTCCATTTAATCACTAACAGGCTTGCTGCATTTGCAATTAAAATGAGGACTGATAACAGAGAAGATGTCTCTCAGCTGATACCAGCTGGAATGAAAACAGAAACCACAGTCAGAACCAAAAATGACTTTCAGACATATGTGAGTGGTACATGAACAATTGTGAATGTATACAAACAGAAACACTGATGCTCATGTTTTACCATTCAAACACTGAGCAAACATCTCAAATTGCACTCCAAACCAATAGCATTTAGCAAGAATGTTGGCAGTGGTGCACAACTAGATGCCCTTAATAAAGAAGGAATTTTTTTTGTTTTGTTTACTTTTTGCTTCTACTCAGAGGCTTTCTTTTGGTAAAAGTAGAAAATGATGTACAGTAGCAGTGATGTTTGCATCACTGGCAGAAAAAAAAGTCCTAACATTAAAAACCTAGTATTGCTTGAGAGATTGCATGTCATGTTGAAGGACATTTTGTGACTGATTAACTAAATTTTACATACGGTCTTGTATTTTACACTTTGTGCAATTACATCATGCTGCCTTTAATGCCAACTTTTAGACAAAATCCATGTTGATAATAATTTGTTTTCATTTTAGTCAAATGTTGAAAAAAACAAGCTACACACCCATCCTTTATCATTTACCTGCTTCTTTCTTTCAGGGTTGTGGGGGGTCATTGGTGCCCATATCCAGRAGTCAACAGTGCAAGGAGCGCGTCTCCTTGCACTGGACAGGTCTCCAGTCCATCACTGGGCCACATAGAGAGAAACAACCATTCACTCTCATTCACGTCAAGGGACAATTTTAGAGTTACCAATTAACCTAACAGTCATGTTTTTGGTCTGTGCGAGGAAGCTGGAGTACCTTGAGAAAACCCACACATGCACAGAGAGAACATACAAGCTACCCAGGAAGGTCCCCATGCTGGGATTTAATCCAGCAACCTTCTTGCTGAGAGTACTTTTTTGAGAGTTTGATTGAAATCCAACTCCAAGATTATATATAAGCTTTAAGACTCCAAAGTTTAATGTTTACATTTTAGAAATACTTGTAAATGTTGTAATTTATACAGATATTAAACAGGGAAGCAACAATGAACTGATTCAAAACATTTACAGGTGTTTGTTTGCACATAACTGGATTGGTAGCACAGTCATGAATAGGTGCAGTTGTAAGATTTAATATGTATAAATTATTTTTTGTTTAGAATAAATAAGCATTTACTGCTACACAATTGCTTTTTGTGATGTTATGGGAAACGTTTTTTTAACTGCTGTCTTCTGAAAATTGCCCATTGGGGACAAATAAAGTGAATTGAAATGTTGCCACAGCAGGCAAGCTCACTTGAAAGATTTTGCAATTGTTATACACAAATTGGCCTTGCCAATACAAGCTGTTCATTTTATTAATTTTAGATGACTTGCAAACAGATTCAGTGGCCCAAAAAGTTTTTACCTTTAAATTTATTGCAGCATTCAGTCGGTGTTTCACGTCATCTCTTTATATGATTCATAATTAACCATTACACTGCTGGGAAGAAGTGAGACTCATGTGTCTTACTGTGCTTTGCCTGATCAGGAAATCTCTGATCCACCCATTGGGTCTAGTAAGCAAACCGTGAATGTGCATTAATCCTAAACATTTAAAGCTGCTTGAATGAATGGCTAAAAAAAGGCTGCTTCAACGAGGTGCCCTGAGTAAGCATGGCTTGGTGTTAGAACAACAGATTACAGTGGTTTACAAGTTGAAGAATTGTTGAAGCTCAGCTTACAGCTGATATCCTGGATTTATAAATCTGAGTTTTGTGAAATGAGCTCCTGGTCACTTTACCAAAATCATTTATGTTAGATTATTTAGTAACTCTAAATTGTGAATGTTGTTTGTCTTGGTTGTATGTGGTTCTGTGATGAGTGGAACATTGTCCAGGATGTCCCTTGCCTCTCACATAGTGACTGCTGGAGATAAGCACCAGCTCCCTCATGGACTAGAACAGCAAAAGCAAGTAAAAGTTGATGGATGAAATGTTAGAAAACATGAATATAGAAGTAGTTTGATTGCAAAAATACATATGAAAGAAGCTCCTGTATACAGGAAGTGTAAATGATAAATAGCATGCTAACTCAGCAAACAAAAACTTGCTGAGTCAGCATTTATACTGTTGGTCAGTGGGAGTTGTAAAGTTACAAAGAACAAACACTTTGTTACTGTACTTGAGTAGAAATTTTGGTTATCTGGYCTGAGTATATATTTTCACTTTTTGCTTCTGGTCCTTACGTTTATATGCAGTTATCTGTTCTTTCTACTTCTTACAATTTTTAAAAAAAGAAAAGAAGTAAAAAGTTATTTCTCCTATTTCATTTTGTCTCGGTATTGTTAAAAATATCCAGATTAATTGCGCATTGTCATTATGGTCTGAAAAAAATTGAGGTGTGTCACCTCCCAATTAATGTCATTTTGGAAATTCTAACCACTCATACTCAATACTTTTACTTTTAATACTGAAGTACTTATAACAGAAAATTACTTTTGATACTTAAAAACAACACGTGTCATAAACTCACCGGCCACTTTATTAGGTACACCTGTCCAACTGCTCGTTAACACTTAATTTCTAATCAGCCAATCACATGGCGGCAACTCAGTGCA
>NW_013952651.1:597585-601527 GCF_001266775.1 Austrofundulus limnaeus | reverse complement strand
GACAGTGATCATTACACAGTGTGGCTCTAATTCTTCACTTCACCATCTGTGTCGCAGTTTCACGTCTCCAACATGAGCGTACGCATGGGTCAGAGCTGGCGTGAGACATCGCACATTTTCACGTCAAGTTTGGATTTTATAAATCACAACCTTTGCGTAAAAAGTAGCATACGCAAGTTTCTGGGCTCAAATTGTGCGTACGCCAGTTTTATAAATCTGACCCCAGATGAAAATCATACATGCAGTACACAGCTCAGTTCTAAATTGGTGGACCAAATTTGAAAATCATTGATGTATGGGGCGTGCTATAAACTCAAAAAAATATTCATGCAAAAATGGTTTATCAGATATTCATTAAATTTGGCACAGACCTTTAGAACCTCAGCCTGAACCTAAAAAGCAATTGTGCACAAATCAAGTGGGCGTGGCCTAGACCAGGGATAGTCAATTACGGTCCTCAAGGTCTGCAGCCCTGCATGTTTTAATGAATGAACGGATGATTTTCAGGCTTCTGCAGAACTTGGAGGTAATTCACTGACTGAATCAGGTGTTAGAGAAGGAAAAAAAAATTAAAACATACAGGGCTGTGGACCTCGAGGACCGGAATTGATTATACCTAGCCTAGACTGTCTTAAATGAAAAAATTTACAAACGCAGTCAAGGAGCTGAAATTATCAAAGATTTTGGAAAGTTTTTTCATAGTAAAAATAGTGTACACTAACTGCTATATTACAAAAAAAAAAACTACATCAGTCCACCAATAGGTGGTTCTAGTGTAAGGGTTAAAACATTTTGATCTGTAACTCCTGTATACTTAGCCCAATCAACAAAAGCATAGCAGCCTCTTTATAGTTAATTTGTACTGTATTTTTGATTAAATACAAGTTTGTTTGAAAAATGTAGCGTTTGTGCAAATTGGCAAAATATGCACAACTTTTGAAACTATCTCCTCCAAAGCGACAACTCTAATAAACCAAAAAGAAAAAATAAGTAGGTCCTCTGGACAGGTTCTTAATGAAAAGTTTCCTCTCTCCTTCAGGAGACTTCTTCGGTCTGATGAGTTTCAGGTGAACTCAGCCTTATTAGCACTGCCTCCACATTGGGGACAAACAGGTTGGTCACATGCAAAAGAGGACCATCAGCCAATCAGTAGATCGTTGGTGCCTTGGTTGACTCTATTGTTCATAGAGGGTCATGTGCCCCATCACCTGACTATCATTGGGGCCCTGATTCACACCTTTTGCTCACAGGGGGCGGAGTCATACTTGCAATAACAGCTTTGTAGGAGGAGGACAACTGGACAAGAAGACCTCCACCTCTGTTTATTGGTGGAGGCCTTTGTGTCCAGCCTGTTTGTCCATCATGTGGAAGCAGTGCTTGTAAGGCTGAGCTCACCTGAAATTCCTCAGACTAAAGAAGTCTCTTGGAGGAGAGACAAATCGTTTCATTAAAAAAAAAAAACCCATCCAGGGGCCTCATGCATAAAGGACTGCACAGCTTTCACACTAAAAGTTGGTGTAGGTACAAATTTAGAAAAGTGCGCCGTACCAAAAATATCAGATTCATAAAACTGTGCACACGCAGGTTTCTGCGCTCCTTTCCTTTATATCCCAATGAACGTGGGACTGAGCGCACCTGAGACACCTCCCCTGACACGCCTCCATTTAAATACATAAAATAGATGTAAATGTGTGTGAGATTCTCCTCTGATTGTCCTCTCTGTGGGGTCAGAAATGATTTTTGATGCAGGAAAATTATACTTTATACAAAATTATACATTAAATGGAGAATGAGTCAGAAAACTGTCTAAATAAGTAGTGGGGTGTGAAAATGAGTTTGCAACTCGCAAAGGTGTGTGGGTGATGGTGTGTGCGCGTGTGTGAAGCTGCTGTTTTCAGTGGTGCATGAAGCTGAGAGATATTTCCACCTTTACACGTCTTTAATAAATGACTGTAAATGCAGAGGAACTTATGAGTTTGGTAGAACTTAGAAAAAATATTTGTGAAATAGTTGATATGAAGAAACGAGTCGCAGCGTTTCTGCCATGGTGTGATTTATATTTTAGAATCATGAAGTCTCTCATTCAGCTACATGGCTCGACTCAGAACTACAGTAAAATACCTGACTGTAATTTGTTTGGTTTGAAACAAACAAAAAAAAAAACAAAAACAAATATAAATAAAAATATGCTGTCCTCAATTCTTCTTGTGGACATATCAACCTGCCGAACAGTTGACATTGTTCCACAAATGACGCACAACTTTTACGCAGCAACAAATCTATTATCTGTATCTTGTGGAGCTGAGGAATCATCACAGCTGAGCTGTTCTGAATTAATCTGCTGAGTTTACAACATTTTTTTCTCAGTGAGAATTAAAAATGTTTCTTAGACAATTCACCCATTTTATTCTCCTCAGCTGTGTGTGTGCCTCGCAGGCCTGCGCTCTGCGTGTGTTTCCAACTACTTGATGGAAATATAAACACTTCACAGTTTACAGACTGGACTGAGGTTCTTATGATCATTTTTAGGCTGATCTATGTTCTTGTCTGAGGTTAAATGGTTTCCTTATTTTTTTTATGGTTAAATGATTTTCAGTCTCGGGGTTGAGTTTCATAAACGTTCGAGTTTAAACAATAAAACTCAAACTAAAAAAAATAACACCGTTTTCAGACGCTCCTTACATCCAGAAAACACAACAGAGTCATATTTCTGTGGATTCAGGTCAGATTCATGACTTTGTGAGTTAAAACTGTCGACTGAAAAGCTTTGCGTGGCTGCCGCACATTCTCATGGCAGGTGAAAAGTGTGCGTATATTTATGCAGACTTTTTTTTTATATTTATTTATTTCAAACATGGAAAACAAAATAAAACAATGATAAAAAATGATATTAATGAAATTAACATATTTGCAAAGGAATGGGAAGAAGTAAAAAAACTTATTTAATCCCACCCTTCTTCATGGCTTATTAAAAAATAACAATAATTAATTCTTCTTTTTTCTTATTCAAAATCAAAATTTCACGAAGATTTAAAAAACAATCTGTTTACCTACTGAATTATATTGTACAGAAAATATTTATAAAGATAAACATACATTTATGTGCAGCACATACGCATACACACATGAATGAATGCATACAACATATATACGCAGTCCCAAACGTACCATATATTGCAAAACAAAGCAATCACAAAACAAAAAAAGAAACGATATTATATGTATACACATATACACATATATATACACACAAAATCAGACACACTGAGCATCTCTTTCACACAACGTTGGGTTTTGATACATCCCAATGTGGGCGTAGAACCTGGCGCATGCAACTTTTTATGCSTATGTYCCYTTTATACYTGAYGCCCCAGAGGACCTACTCATTTTTTCCTTTTGATTTTTCTACCTGGATTATTGAGATGCATCAGGACAACTCCAATAAACAAACTTTTCATGTAGCATCTAGAGTAGTGGCTCTTAAAAAATGTGGAGAAAAAGTTGTTTGGTTTTTCTGTGAGCGAGCTATGCTTGCACATATAAAAAGGTAGCTTGCTAGCATTAACAAAAACGACAGTCTTTTCTGTTTTTTAATACATATTCACATCAAAATTTATCAAACATCCAATGGCTTGTCCTAAAGCAGTGTATATAATTTCACATTAACCAAATTCTAGGGGTGCGGAAAAAATGCATCGTGTTTATATCTCAAAAATGCTGATGCCAATTGCTACCAAATCTACTATACTTGTTTAAAACCACAAACTGAGCTGTTCTAAATTTGGAGTGGCTTGTGAATAACAATACAAAAATCTTGTGATTTTAGGTGATTTTTAAAAATTTGTGGCTCATGTAAAAATGAGGACAAACACACACACACACACACACACACACACACACACACACAAACACACACACACACACACACTTTAAAGAAATAAG
>NW_013952651.1:592158-595280 GCF_001266775.1 Austrofundulus limnaeus | reverse complement strand
CCCTTTCTTCATGTGTTCAATACTTTTCCCTGTGCCATTCCACATTATTACAAATAACTTCKTTTCTGGACATTTATGGTTTGGTTTCTTTGTATGTATGGATCACTTGGGTTGTTACCGACATCTGGTGAAAATTTCATGTCATTAGCACCTCTCGTAATATATTTACTGAGAAAAATGGTGACGCGTTCAATACTTAGTTTTACCTGCTGTATATACATTTTTAATGGGCAGAGTACGGTGCAGGACTTGGACTCAAATGACTCAAATGAACCGGACTATTTTAGTGATTGACTCAAATTAACCCGGTTCCATAAAGTGAACCGTTTTTACCAACTCTAGCACCAGCTCTCTCTTTTCAGATGCAGACTAATGAGCAGATCTAATTTGATGCAGGTGTTAGTTTTGGGAATGAAATTTTACTCAGTGATTCCATATTTTTTTCCTCAAAATTTAGTGATTCCATTATTTTTTCCCTCTGCTTGGTCCAAAAAACTAATCGTTACTGATTAGCACTTTTTTTTCTTGATTTCTCTTAGTGTTTCTTAAAGCCAGGAAGTTTCCATTTGAAATTATTATTATTTTGTGTCATGTCTCTGATCTGCTTTTTTCCACAAAATTGAACAACTGAATGGGGTTTTTGAGGGAAATAGATTGGGAACCACTGCTCTAGATGTTCAAAATTTTTCTTTAGTTGCTCCAAAATGTCAGGGTCACCACAGTGAGCAACTTGTATAGAAGCTTTAGTGATTGTTTATTCCTTTGCTGACACAACCTTGGCTCAAACCTGCAGCCTCAGGATTTCAAAACTGCAGCAAGGATCATCAAGCTACTGCAACTATAAGATGCTGGAATGTAATTTGTTGAATTTTGCTTCTGTCAAAAGAAACATCAACTATCAGCAAACATCATAAACCAGATGCCACCAGTGCTGCCGTACRGCTCACCTTCATGTATAAGTCATCACATTCCCTGCTGGCCTGATTCTCTGTTTTGGGATTTTGATTGGTGACCCAGTACGATGCAGTGCTGCAGGGTGGAAAAACCATGCTGACTACACTCAGCGGCTGGTTCACAAATTGCTCTTTTACGGCCTCTGTAATGATCCCCTAGTCGGCTGTATCCCCACCGTCGCACTGCAGATAGGACCTGCAGTGTTAGAAGTCAACATGGGGGAGTTGGGGGTAGCTGAAGGTATTAAAAGACTGGAAAAACACACACACACACCATATATGATCACACAGTCATACACACGGAAATACACACATGTGCAGACACAAAAGGCAGGTAATTTCACACTTCATCTCTCATATACCCGACTTCCCATATTAAGCTCATAGAAAGCACCGTAGAATAGTTTTTACTGGTGGTATTCATCAGCCTGTAAAGGTTGTTGTGTGTAGACATTTTTATTACAAATACTGGTATTCTTAATAGATTTTTCTATTAACATTTTTTAGTAAAAATCCAAAATATCTGAACTAAAACACTGCAGTTACTGGTTACAATTGTTTTCTGAGCAAGAAAGCTAATTTCATAAAACCGTATTCCTAAATTGTTTATGTTTTAAATTTTATACTTGATATGGATGATTATCCTTGATAAAAATCATTAGTTCAAATAACTAGTTTCCTTTGCACCCTCTAAGTTGTTTGAAATAACTATCTTAAGCTGGACATACTTAAAAACATGTTTATCACTACTTAAAATCAGTTAATAATATAAGCTAGAAATATTCCTGGAGAAAATATGAAGGGCTCTGCCACTTGAAGCAACCTTCAGTTATGAATATTTTGTATATACTGTACAAATTAAACAGTACCAAAAATAAATTTGACTGCTTAATGTAAACACCTAGAAATTGGGTTCTGTATTTTAAAGAACATTATACCGTTTTGGACACTCCCACCTTAGCACATTTTCAAACAATGCTTTAGGGGAGGGGTGCTCTGTGAGGCAGGAGCTCAGCTGCACATTGAGCTCCAGGGAGGAGCTATGTACAAATAGGCTGTGCTTTGTACCAGCAATTGTTAAGGCAGCTCCACATGACTACCACAGGAGTAAGTAAATAAAGTTTAATTATATAGCATCTTTCATAGATATAAAATCACAAAGTGATTCACAATGAAAGCAAGAAAAAAGTTTAAAAGCAACACAAAAGCATTACATTCATACAAAGTACAAGTAAAAAGACAGGTAGAAAAAAACCTGACGATTCAGCTAAAAGCCTGTGTTCGAGGATTTCTCAAAAATGCATGAATAAGTCAAAGCAATTCTATGGGTAAAAAAATTTAATTATGAGGCAATGACAACATAACATGATATAAAGTTTAAAAAAAGTTGATTTTGCATAATACCCCCCTCCCCTCCGCAAGTAATAAAGAAAAGTCAGAACTCAAATGTTGTTTGCAAAAAATAAACAGCAAATCCAACCTTGTGTCATTCCTTTTTTTTCTCGCTCTCTTTTTTCTGTACTTTCTCGGCTGAACTCTGAAAAACTTGTTCATGCCTTTGTATTTTCAAGACGGGTCAATTGCAATTCCATTCTTTTTGTTACTTCAAATAAAATCTTCAAAACCTCATATTCATATAAAACAGTGCAGCCCGGCTTCTGACAAAAAAAAAAAAAAACATGACCACATCACTCCAGAACTAAAAATCAAACCTTTATATTGTTTTACCCATATGCTACAACCAGCATCAAATGTATGCTGTAGCACAGCTGCAGACTTTTAAGATATATATTTAAGATATTAAGATATGTGTGTGTGGTGGGTGCCCTGCCACCCAATGGAACCGCCTGCCCCCTGTGAAGGTCATGGTATGTAATAAATTAATAAACACCTGTACTTGTTCACACATGACCAATTTACTGTGGCCAAGGGAGACACCAAAGCCTCCTCCTTTGCTGTACCCRAGGACTTTTGTAACTAAAATTTAACAAAGTGCCAAATGCTAATGCGTCCAGAATGTCATCATTGGCGTGCAGATARGTCCAGTTTTTATGGATGTTCAACCTCTTGCAAGCAGAGAGCATGTTAAAGAAGAAGCAGCTGCTGTGCCAGCATACACATACTGTTAATGTCTCTCAGTGTGACTCGCTGTTTCAACAAGGAAAAAAA
>NW_013952651.1:586877-590496 GCF_001266775.1 Austrofundulus limnaeus | reverse complement strand
GGCTTTAAATTGATGGGCTACTTGTATGGTTTGGATCATTTTCCCCGACGTTAGTGAACTGAAAATGTAATGATTATCAGGCAGAGGTTCTGCTGCTCAGTACTCGGGGGAGGGGAGGTGTGCTTGGCGCTCGTGTTTTGTCTACACTGTAATATACTGTACACTCTAACAAGTTTTTACTTTTGCATAAAACTCATGACAAAGTTGCCTAAAAAAATTTCATACTCTGTTAACACAAACGCGTGCGCACACACACACACATGCAACTACCTTTGTACCGGCTGCTGTGTTAGCTTCCTCCTAGCTGTCCCGGTCTTGGCAGTGAAGGGGATAAATGTACCTTCTGTAAGCTCTGTCTTCTCATTTGTGATGCTGGCTCTTGAATATCCTCAGGTTAGAAATGTTGATTACAAACACAAGGGTCAGGGTTTGACAAATCCTATTGCCCGACTGCCCGGGGCAGGTAAAACCCATTGTCGGGCAGGTGGGTGTGTCCCAATTCCTGCCCGACTGGGCAGGTAAACAATTTATTTTATTTTTATAGGGCCATTTATTCAAAATATTCTGAAAATAAATGAAGAAATATGGCGTTTTAAAACACGTAAAGAGAAAATATATTGTCAAAATTTCCCCCTCCCACTGTGGAAAAGTTATGTCTTGCCATCGTGTCACAGGATCACAAGTTCCTCCTTCCTGCTGCACATCATGCAGAGTGAAGCTTTAACTACCGTAGCTTTTTTTCACACCTGTGTTTTCGGAGGAAAATAAATGTTATGTATTGTTACCCGCAGAGATGAAAAAAATAGATGGACGATCGTTCAGTCATAAATCCATTTGTTAATGTCGGCTTGTGCTCTGATGAAGATGAGAGCGCTCATTGTATGGCAGGCCGATCTATTCATTTGGCTTCACCACACATATTCTAGTTATCTGAAATTGTTTGACTAAATTAGACAGTTTAGAATAAAATAAAATGTTCTCTTGTTGTTTTTACTTATTTTAATTTGGAGAACTTTATCAGCTTGCTTGAAGTTGATTTTTGAAAATAAGGGGCAAATATGAGTTTCTTCACTCTGCACCCTTTTAATTCAGGGTAGGATTTACTTTTGTTTTTTAATGCTGTACTTGTTTTGTTTTTATGAATGAAACAAAACAAATAAGACATCTCTCAATATAGTTTGACAAGGCAAAATACCTATTTAAGATATTTAATTATATTCTGACTAGTATAACATATGGTTGTATGGATACTCCAGTTCAAAATATCTTAAAATCTTTTAGAAATAATAGGCTATATAAGATTAAATTCATGCAAATTTCAGACTTATGTTCTGTAAATTGTATTTAAAACAAAGCTGCTGCTCATTCTGTTTTCATAGACCCCACCCCCAAGGCCAATACTCTAAGGGAAACACTGGTCAAAGTTCTAAAAAGTTTTTGAAGATGTACATAATACAATTGACTGTTAGTAACTTAAGTCTGAAATGTTTGCATCTGTTTAGAATCAGATGTCACATGTATATAACCTCTGTATTACCACGTTAATATTTTTGTAGTACAAAGTACAGTACACGTTTCTTATTTTATCAAAATTTGAACATTTGTTTCGGGCAGGTAACTTTTCATGTCGGGCAGGTAACATTTGTCACCTGCCCATCTGGGCTGGTAAAAAAAAAATCTTGTCTAACCCTGGCGAGCGTGATATTTTATGGCCAAGTTTTCCCTGTAATGCTATGATCTACTGCTATCACCTTTACCCATCAACAGGAAAATGGAGAAAACTAACTACTCTATCATACCTGTTGGTAAGTGGACACAACAGAACTCATGTTTTTGTTAAGACCCTTGGTTTGAGCTCTGATAAATTGCCAAACACAAAAACTGGTTTAATATATTTATTATACAAAAGGGTATTAATGTTGGTTGTCTGGCAGGAAACTGGGACTGGACTGGTTTCTTCTGGACACAGAAAAAAGGCGTTAGTGGCAAGGCAAGATTGGATGAATAAAAAGTAAATAAGACCACTGACCTGGTGTTTACTGAAGTGGTCCGACAGGAAACACTGATAAGAGTCCAGATAGTTCCGGTTCCAGGCAATGTTGTCACCGTAAGGTTTGGGTGACAGTTTTGGTCCGTTGGGCAAAAACAGAGTCAGGGGACAGGCGAGGGTCGAGATCAGAGAGAGAGTTCCATTTACCAGGTTTGAGGGGTGAAGCTGAATCTGTAAGTCCGTGAGGCAGGCGTGGGTCATAAACCAAGAAGTCCGAGGTGTTGTGGCGCCGACAAGGAGAGAGATGAGGCATAAATCCAAGACACTGAACCAGGGTCAATACCAGGAGGACAGATGGCTGCACAAATCCGTTTGGGGCTGAGGCAAAAATCGAGAGACTGAAGGAGAGGCAGAGGTTCAGGGACACAAGGCGAGAGCAAGGCATGGGGACAAGAATGCTGGTGAGTAACAGAACTAGGCTGATGACAAACTGGCAGGGAAGTAAGGCTGAGAGCAGGAATATATACTGAGGGGAACAGGTGAGTGGAATGAGCTGATCGCAGGAGGGGGAGCGGTGGATCTGTAATTGGTACTGGCTGTGACAGGAGCAGAGTGGTGATTGAGAACTTGGCATGGGAAATAACTGTGGAAAGCAAAATAACAAGGACTGGGCAGACATGGCAAAAATCATAACAGTTTTATACCAGTGGCTCACAGATGCTTTAACTTTTGTGACTTTTTCACGGACTAGTACTAGGAGTTAATGCTAAAAACAACAGGCAGTAAGCAGGAAGTGGAAGGGAGGTGCGTGGCAGGAATTTTAACAGAAATACATCATCAATGGCCATGGCATATAGGCTATTCCTGCCATCTCCAAATCTCCAGATGCAGGAAAAGGGCCACCTGCATCAGGAAGGATCCCACCCACACAGCACACTCACTTTTTGCAGCACTCCCCTTAGGCAGGAGGCTGCGGAGCATCAAGTGCAAAACTACAAGACTGCGAAACAGCTTCATTCCTGAAACTGTAAGACTTTAAACTCTGCCCTACACTGACACTTTGAGGACAATTACAATAGTCTGCTGCTAGAACAATTACATATGCAACAATCTGCTGCTACTCCAAACTTCCTTATCCCCTATATCTCTTATATCTTGTATATTTGTATATTTATGGTTTATTTTTTACATTACTTCATTCTACTTTATTCTATTTTTTATCCACTATATCTGTATTGCAATTGCTTATGGGTGTAACTGGACTGTGAGACTATAATTTCGTTCCACCTCATGTACCACATGTGATGCGAATGGCAATAAAGTCTCCTTGAATCCTTGAAACCTTGAATCTGTTAACTGTGATGCCACTGCATCAAGGTTGTTAAATAGCCTTTATCTCATCCCATCATTGGGACCAATTTGACAAATAAGACCGAAAAGGGACAAAKACAGCCCCCAGGAAAATAGGAATACTCAGACTCTTCCATCATGATAATTCAATTCAATTCAGTTTATTTATATAGCGCCAAGTCACAACAAACATTTTCTCAGGGCACTGTACATGAAAAAATGAACAATCTAAAGAAGCCAGCAGATTGTGTTGAATCACTTCATCACAGTCTCCCATCC
>NW_013952651.1:578538-580947 GCF_001266775.1 Austrofundulus limnaeus | reverse complement strand
GATGGATGGATGGATGGATGAAGACTTCTTAAAGAGTCTTTGGATGCCCAGAAAATAAAGAATTACAGTAATCCAGCCTAGACATGATAAATGCATGAATCAGTTTTTCTGCGTCATTTTTGGATAAAATGTTTCTAATTTTAGTGATATTATGCAGGTGGATGAAGGCCGTTTTGGTAACATTTTTAATGTGGGGGTTAAAAGACATATCCTGATCAACAATAACACCAAGATTCTTTACATTAGAACTGAAGGCCAGATTAATGCTATTCAGAGGAGATGAAAGGCTGCAAGGTTGATCCTTAAGATGTTCAGGTTCAAAAACCATAACCTCTGTCTTATCTGAGTTTAGAAGCAGAAAATTAAGAGTCATTCATGTTTTTATGCCGTTATGACATGCTTGTAGTTTAAGTAACTGGTTGGATTCATCAGGTTTCATAGATAAATATAACTGAGTATCATCAYTATAACAATGAAAATTTATCCCATGCTGTTACCTAGTAGAAGAATAAATAAAGTAAAGAGGATTAGTCCAAGCACTGAACCCTGAGGAACTCCATGACTAACTCTGGTGTACACAGAAGATTCATTAGTAACATTAACAAACAAACAAAAAATCTATCAGTTAAAAAAGACTCAAATCATTTTAGAGCTGTTCTTGTAATCCCAATATTAAGTTAAATGGACTGTACTTATATAGTGCTTTTCTATCCATCCAGGACACTCAAAGCACTTCACACTACAATCTCTGCCCTCATTTACCCGTTCACACAGCCRTCTATAAGGTCTCTACAAAGTCAACATGTACCATCATCTATGGAGACTAATCACATTCATACACTGATGAGACACACATCAAAGGCATTAGGGTGAAGTGTCTTGCCCAAGGACACAACAACTGAGACAGCTGGACAGGGGATCAAACGGTGACCTTCCGGTTCCAGGACGACACCCCTAACCACTGTGCCACAGCCGCCCCAAGTTCAAGTCTATGTAATAAAATATTGTGATCAGTTGTATCAAATGCAGCACTGAGATCTAACAGGACAAGAATGGACACAAGTCCACTGTCTGAGGCCATGAGAATACCATTAGTAACTTTCACCAGTGCTAATGTTAAGATAGTTCCATGGAAGGTCATCACACTGTGTATCTGGTGATTTCTGCTGTGGAAATGTCATCTATMGTTATGCAGAGGAAACATTTATATTATGTATCTTTTATATTGTTTAGAAATGCTAACCCACATGACCAATGCTTTTTGACAATTATTGGAATCAATTACTTTTAAGAGAGAGTAAATAATTTGTTAAGAAACTACTTGCAGGGCTGAAAGTCACTCAGTTTGCTCCAAGTTAAAGCCTTTTTAATTCTTCATCCCCATTTGGATACTTTTCCACCCCATCACAAGCACATATTAAACAGAGCTGGCAGAGGCTCTGCTCTTTGCACATGACCTACCTGTTTAATATTCCTGACATGTCTGACTGAGAGAGCAGCATTAAATTAGGATCAGGCAGATTAGACTGTAATATAGACGACTATTAAAGGCTGCAAATGAGATCTATGGGTTAGAGCCTGAGCAGGGCTGAGCCTACCTAGATGCAAAGCAATGCAATCAGCACCTACACACATTTATGTTTACAAAAACGGCAAAAATAAAAAAAGTATTAGAAAAAAAGTATCAAATTATATGAGTATATGAAAGGGGTCAGCCCTAGGTGAATATAGAATTTATTTGGAAATAGAATCTAATGATTATTTTTGAAACATATTCAGTTTATGAAAATGTTCTTTGCTACTGTCAGTAGTTTAAAATTTATAAACAATTTCCCAAATATTCTTTTTCACTCTTGGCACCAAAAGTGTACAATAACTTTTGTTTTTGATGGATTAAAATGAGATGAGCACAGACAAAGGAAGAGAGAGGTTTAAAAAAGCTTATTTATAATAGTGACCGTAGTGTCTCACTGAGCTGTGATGATTAGGCCAATAGGAAACTCAAACTTGACTTAGTTTGATGATGATGATGATGATGATGATGATGATGATGATGATGATGATGATGATGCCTTTATTGTCACTATACGGAGTACAATGAAATTACATTAAATAACACCCATTCAAGAAGACACACATGACAAAAACATGGGGGAAACAGGTGATTAGGTCATGCAGCAACCAGCAGGGATCGCACTACCTCTAAAAAGAAAAACGGAAAAAAACAGAAGGTTGGATGAGGAAAAAAAATCTAAACAAAACAAAACATCATACTATGTCTATGAAATATGATGCACTATGGTGTTTATGAAAAAAAAAAAACCTCAACAAGCAAGAGCACATTTATTAGCCAGAGGAGTAATGGTAATGGTATTGGTAATTGGGGATGGGTACAACCCAGGTGAGCGG
>NW_013952651.1:574385-577736 GCF_001266775.1 Austrofundulus limnaeus | reverse complement strand
TTGGCTATCTGTCAGGATGAATATTTCCTTCTGCATACACTGAAGTTCTTTMAGAGATGCCGCACACTGATGGATTGCATATATCTCAGCTTGAGATACCTTTACAAAACCGCCTAGTGGGTAACTACTGTAAACTCTCCAGAGGAGCAAGTGAGTTTAAAGGGAGTGAGTCCGAAGAACCCAGCCTCCCAAAAGAATGGCATCAGTAAACATACATCACACATACATATAGTGCAGTGTTTGTGTGTGTGTGTGTGTGTGTGTGTGTGTGTGTGTGTGTGTGTGTGTGTGTGTGTGTGTGTGTGGAGGGCGGGGGGTTAAGTTGTTCGCATACACCTCAGACAGTACGTGGCTGCGCTCCTACATCCAGCAGTTGGACCCGCCTATACATAGTTGTTCCAAATAAGTTAACTCACAACACAATATTGAATAAAAGAAAAAAGGGAAAATTTAACTTCTTTAAATCTAAGAAAAGATGAAAGATACATTTTTATTAAATTTTAAAAAACAGCCAGAACTCTTGACAGCTAACAGTATGAAGTTCAATAAAATGTATATTGTTCAATGAAAAATTACACTTAAGTCATGCATTATTTAACCAAATAAAATGTAATAAATATCACAAAGACAAGAATTCTCAGTAGTATCATGAATAAAAAAAATCAAACATTTGGCCTCTAAAAGGATCATCAGCACTCAATAATGAAACAATTCATTATTTCTGTCAAATTCCTTCTCAAACCTTCAAATTTTGGTATTGTTTGAAATGTATTGTTCTTTATTCAAAGATATAGTGTAGAATTTGATTTTTTTATCCTCAAAAGGAGACAGCCTGAAATATTTTAAACACTGTATTAAATCAGTACAGAATAGAACAACAGCCTATTTATCCTAACTTTTCAATCTACTGCTGTGATCTTTGACCCCAGCTGTCACAGCAAAGCTGACCTACCAAGGAGAAATGTTCTTTAAATGTGCATGTTCCCAACAGAATGGGTCACTGCACAGTGCATTTAAGGATCTTGTGTGAGAGACATTTCTCAGAAAAAAAATGAGAAGGTGGCCATGTAGATGACACTCCTAAGCTGCTGTCAATCAACCATAACCAATTCATTTACAGATCTTTATTTGATCTCCTGCAGAGCCTTGAGTGAACATGTTCAGCATGTCCTTCTGGGAATGACATAGAGCTGCCACAGTATTAAAGTTCACTGATGGCAGCAGTAGTATTTCAGAAAATCTTGTTTTGAATTTTCTCTGCTTAAAATGCACCAGTTCCTCAAAGCAACATAAATGAGTCTCTAGTCAAAAAAAGACTATTCTGATAAAAAGATGTTTTAACAAAATCGTGATCAATAAATTGAAAGTCTGGAAAAAAATAGCAGAAACCAGTTGATTCACTTCTAAAAGGCTTCATTCCAAACCTCTTACTCCATTAACAGCTTACAGCAGTCAGCAGCTGGTCTCTGAAAACAAAGGCCTCGGTTTGTATCAGGTCTTTATCAGGTTTATACAGGTCTCTCTTGTAAATGTGACAATGAGTCTCAAGAGATTTTTCTATATAAATAGAGGATAAAAAAATCAGGACAGCAAAACTAATTGTTATGGATTAATTATGTATATCTATTCTACCTTGACACTGTCCAGTAATCATATCTCATGTTAACTAGTTTCGGCTGTTTTACTCTATCGGCCCAGACTTCAAGACTCCAGCAATGCATGACCTCTCTTTATTTTGATAAGGTGACTTCTGGGCTGAGAGCCCTGTCATTGTTTAGGGGGTTACAGTTGGCGATCTGTGATTGATTGTAAGCATGTCACATGATGTTTATATCGGCTGTTCTCCGCTGACGGGGGCAGTCACAACACGACAGACTTCCTGATTGACCGTCTGCTGTGTTGTTGCTCAGAATTAAAACACTTGATGACCATACACGCAGACTTTCTGTGCATTTATTCCAACGTGTTTCTGCATTCTTGGTAAATCATGCGACGACACTAATCATTAGTCYTGTTTCCATCAAGGTTTTTTAATGCGCATTTTGAAGTATCACATCAGAAAAGGTGGATGGAAAGGGCTTGATTCGAAAAAAAAACTTCCTCTAATTCGCATCAAAGTTGATACGCTTGCTTGAGGTGATTTTTGGGTTTTTTGAAAAAGAGTTGATGCGCAAAAAGAGAAATGGAAYCACATTTTTCAAATCACATCTGACGTAGCAAACATTTGCCTCACATGTTGATCATCTGTTCCCTCTGTCTGTCCAAAACCGGTTCCGGTACCAGAGCGACTGCAGCTGCAGCTCATCCCACTGTCGGCATATTCGCAGTTACTCCCGTAACGTGAAAAGAATTGCATTTCTTTCTCTACGTCTCCGGACCGCATGTAAAACCGCCAAAACTAGTTGATGACAGAATAATTAGAACTTTCCTGATAGTAGCAACARGTTCCTGATAACTTCTCTCCATTTTCCTGAGATTCGACTTTTACTTCCTGTTTACTACACGCCTAGGTCTGACGTAACTGATTCGCTTCAAGCCAGTTGATGGAAACACGTCTGATTTTCATTTCTTCGTTTTTTCCTTTTTGCGAAATTTTTAAAATTCGCTCAAAATTCGAATTAAAATTGGATGGAAACACTTTTATTGATAAGACACACTGACTCTGTTCCTCTGTTTAAACTTGTCATAATCTGTATTTATTCTCCTTGGTTTTCCTAGTGTTTTCTATGTTTCCCCAGTGTGTCTCAGCCCAGCTGCCCCACATTACCTTGATTGTCACCCCTGTGTTTCTCCTCAGGTGTTTTCTGTTTAGTAATTAGTTGTCAGTGTATTTAAGCCCTGTCCTGTCTCAGTCTTTTGTCGGATCATTGTTTCTGTTCGGTTGTGTCTGTGAGTCTCCTGCTCTGTTCCTTGATCACCTGCCTGAGCGTTCCCTCCGTTTAATTGTAAGTTTGCTGCCATCAGCCCTCTTTTTGTTATTTAAATAAATCCTTTTTTGTTCCTTTTGAAACCTGCCTGCACCCTGGGTCTGTTCCTCCACCAAACCTGATAGGACTACAGCGGGTAAAATAAGTATTGAACACGTCACCTTTTTTCTCAGTAAATATATTACTAGAGGTGCTAATTACATGAAGTTTTCACCAGATGTTGGTAACAACCCAAGTGATCCATACATATAAAGAAATCAAACCATAAATGTCCAGAAATGAAGTTATTTGTAATAATGTGGAATGGCACAGGGAAAATGTATTGTTTAAAGTAATACATACTTTGTACAAAAGCCTTTGTTGTCAATGACAGCTTCAAGACGCCTCCTGTATGGTGAAACTAGTGACATGCATTGCTCAGGTG
>NW_013952651.1:567370-573729 GCF_001266775.1 Austrofundulus limnaeus | reverse complement strand
ACACACACACACACACACACACACACACACACACACACACATATATACAGTATATGTAAATGGCTCAATAACATAACTCGTTATATCCTTACAAACATCATATCCATGTTTTGCTTGAAATTGAACAAAAATATTACTTCAAAAATATTGACTAAAACAACTACAWGGATAATTGGGTAACATGGGTAATTTCTTAAAATAAAATGATCATAGTCTAAAACTCTGGCATGAAAGGCAGCGGGCAATATGCATTCCTTCAAGGATTACTAAGTCTTTATTTGTCATATAAAATTACCATCTATAATTGTCTCCTCTCTCCTCAGTTTGGTGTCCTCATCTGTGCGTGGAGTACTGTAGTACTGTAGCACTTTGACTCAAAGTCACCACTGAAGGTCAGCAGAATGGTCAGAAAAGTGCTTGTCCAAGGAGAAAATAAATCAGCTCATTAAAGAGAGCAGTTAATCAAGGGAGCAGTAAGTTATGTACCCATCACAGCCAATCAGGCTGAGTGTAACATTACTGCCCTTTGAATGAGTTAGGGACCTGTGTGTGTGTCTGTGTGTGTTGGTGGTGTGCTGACACCCAGTCTCATAAAACACACAGATGCGGGGTTAATTGACTGTTCAGTACCTGCCCTCCCCAGCAGTGGCATGACAAAGTTGTACATTTTAATTTATTTATTTTTCTCTGTCTTTTACAGTGAATAAAATTCTCAGGTTTTTTTTTTAACTTTTTTAATTCACAACAGCTTTTGCAAGAAGAAGGTGAGAGTGTGATAACATTAAAAGGAGGCAAAAGATGGGAGCAGCAAAAACTGAATTAATTTCAAGCTCTTTTTTTTCTTAAAAACAGTTTCTGTTTCTAAAATCAGCTTTGAAACATTTAGTTTTCTAGTTAACAAAGAATAATAAACAAACAAAATTAATGCTGTACAACTGAACAAACAAGAAATGTGGTACAATTGATTTTTGTTGTAGACTAACTAAAGTTAGGATCTGAAGCACATTATAGGACACGCTTAAAGAAACAACAGGAGATATTTGTGGAAAAACATCAGGGTCAACAAAACACTTTAAAAATAGGTGGAACAAATCTAAAAAAAGAGCATGTTAGAGGAGGTGAACTCTGTTAGTCTGTAAAACAATGGGCCTCATGCAAGAACATGTTCGTATTCTTATCCTAAATTTCTCTTACTTTTGTTCGTACGAAGAGTTTGTACGAACATGTCACGTCAGATTCAACAAATGCTTCTATCTTCAGGAAAAGTGTGTAAATGAGCAGCATAAACTGATGAATGTCCAGGTGCTTGTGCATGAGGAGGGGTGATTAGCATAATTACCACCCCCAAAACACCATATAAGGCTATGTTTCCTGCCTCAGATATCAGGAAGTGCCCATTCATAAATGGCATTGCAAAGTAAAAAGAAGAACTTTACGAGTTCGGAGACTGAAGTCCTGCTCTCAGAGATCCAGAAAAGAAAATCTGTCATTTTTAGCAGCGTCAGCTGTGGAATTAAAAGGGCTGCTGAAGCCAAGGAATGAAATGACGACTGCTGTTAATGCCGTGTCACCTGTGGGTCGTATGCAGTCACAGAAATAAAAATCTAAATTATATTTATCTCTCTCTAGTCCTGCTCCAGTTTGCCTTTGGTCAAATATTTTTAAATTTAAGTGTAAACAACTGTGTTACATAATTTTCATTTATTCAGAAGAAGAGCAGTCGCGCACCGCACCCCAAACCCCCACCCAGATGCGTTTCTGAAAGAAAACATTTTAAAATGTCTCCAAACTTCAATTATTGCAAAATTTAAGTTGGTTTGTACTTTGACATCTTCATATTAATATTGTAGTGTTATACAACAGCATTAATAGCCAATTTAATTTAATTCAACCAATTTATGTCATTAGTGTACATTATTACATTGAAAATTATAATTCTAATTCAAACAGAATAGCCTATTGTCAACATAATTATGGAGTGTGATTTATTTTCAACTCGAAATTCAATTCAGTTCAATTCAGTTTATTTATATAGCACCAAGTCACAACATACTGTACGTTGTCTCAGGGCACTGTACATGAAAAAATGAACAATCTAAAGAAGAAGCCAGCAGATTGTGTTGAATCACTTCATCACAGTCTCCCATCCTGAGCAAACAGTGGAGAGGAAAAACTCCCCGTTAACAGGAAGAAACCTCCAGCAGAACCAGTCTCAGGACAGGAGACCATCTGCCTGGACTGCCTGGGTTGAGGGACAGGAAAGAGACACAGARAAACACAGAAGAACATATCCAAGTGCACCTACTTCTGGATAGAGACAAAAAGAAAAAAAAAACAAGTTATTGATAGAAATAATTACAATAAACATGTAGAGAAGAGAGACTAAAGACAACAGCAGAGTGAGGAAATGTGCTCAGTTTGTGCTCCAGCAGTCTGAGCCTATAGCTGCAGAAATGAAGAATAATTCAGGAAACCTAAGTCTAACTATAGGATTTATCAAAAAGGAAAGTCTTCAGTCTAATTTTAAAAGTAGACAGAGTGTCAGCCTCATGGACAGAAACTGGAAGTTGGTTCCACAAGAGAGGAGCTTGATAACTGAAAGCTCTGCCTCCCATTCTACTTTTAGAAACTCCAGGAACCACAAGTAAACCTGCAGTCTGAGAGCAAAGTGCTCTGTTAGGAAAGAATGGAACAATAATAAATTTGATATAAGATGGAGCTTGGTTGTTGAGAGCTTTGTATGTTAGGAGTAAGATTTTAAATTATATTTTGAATTTGACAGGGAGCCAGTGGAGAGAAGCTAAAACTGGAGAAATATGATCTCTCCTTCCAACTCTTATTAGAACTCAAGCAGCAGCATTTTGGATCATCTGAAGACTTCTTAAATAGTTTTTTTGGATGTCCAGATAATAAAGAATTACAGTAATCCAGTCTAGACATAATGCATGAATCATTTTTTCCGCGTCATTTTTGGACAAAATGTTTCTAATTTTAGTGATATTATTGTAGTGGAAACGTGAATATCTTCTCAACAAGAGACAGTCAAACTACTGTTCCTGTTATAACTCATCTGATACTTCACCCTTAGGCCTTAGAACAAGACTAGACTTCCTGTCGCCAGTTAATTTGTTTACCACCTCTTTCAGGATAAGACTGGAATAAATATTGTTTGACATCAAAGGGCCCCTGATGTTAAACAAGACGAGACAAACACATCAAAAGACTCCCATCAGATTTATCTGTGGGTCAGCAACACCACCCTGTGGACATTTTATCTACTAACCCTGAAAATATTTTATTTTTCACCCATGTTTTCCGTTTATAACTATAAAGCATCTGTGAAGTGTCAAAACAATACCTTGGTACTCTGATTAAATTACTGTAGTAATCATGACATTGTTTAAGTAACTTGATCTGGTTTTAACTATTACTCTGTTCTTCTGTTACATGTCCGGATAGGTCATGTGACCACCGCAGAAAGTCTTAACCAATGAGAAGTTCCGTTGTGAACAGGGAGTATTTTCATTGTTCTCCCATGTAATGAGTTCTGAAGAAGCGTTTGAGGAGAGAGCAGTAGTTTTTCAGCTCCCGCTTTCCCCCATCCCGGGGCGAGGCCATTCTTTTCCACTTTTTCTTTTTTTATAGTTTAATCTTAAGGTGCTTTCAGGAAGGAGATTTACATTGATTGAAAACGATGAGGCTGATTTAATTCAAGTCAGACAACCACCAGTGTGCCCGCAAGGAACGCAGCCGCCGCGGCGTGCTGGACAACATCTCCAGTGAATGCAAACTGGCAAACCAGATGACCAGGGAACTTATACACGGCTAAGTTACAGACTCGGTTGGACTTCAAGTGCCACCCAATTAGCATAGAAGTATCCATTCTGGCGTCTACAAACTTTGCCGGTAGGAAACATCTTGCTCAATTAATCTGATGGTGTGTTCCAAGTTTTAAATCAGATCAGAGTATAATCAATGTTCATTCTTCTTTCCCTTGAGCTCCCTCTCTGTTAGCGGTAGGCTTAGGAAAAGCGAGTAGTGCCCCACTGAAATATGTGTAGAAAGTCGTTCACATGGTAATCATGCCAGATTAATTACATTACTTCTTGATCAAGTTTACGGAACTGATTATAAGCGTGTTTTGTCTGACTTGTAATGCATATATTTCCCTCTGAACCTCATTTTGAATAATACACGGATGAATTTCCAAATGTGATTTGTCTACGTCTGTATTTCCTTGTCTCACGCCGTCATTAAACTGAAAGAATTAAACGCCTTCATATTTAGAGATTGAAAATAAAGAAAGTTTTTCTGAAGTTTTACTAAAAAAACTTTAGTGGTGCCTCGAGGAAAAAGATAATTTGCGTTTTTAAATAATTCACAAATTATCCATTTTAGAATTCTAGCGTTTAATACCCCTACATTATGCAGGTGGAAGAAGGTGGTCCTGGTAACATTTTTAATGTGGGGGTTAAAAGACAATATCCTGATCAAAAATAACACCAAGGTTCTTTACATTAGAACRGGAGGCCAGATTAATGCCATCCAGAGGAGGTGATAGGTTGCAAAGTTCATCCCTAAGATGTTCAGGTCCAAAAACCATAACCTCTGTCTTATCTGAGTTTAGAAGCAGAAAGTTAAGAGTCATCCAATTTTTTATGTTGTTAAGACATGCTTGTAGTTTAAGTAACTGGTTGGATTCATCAGGTTTCATAGATAAATATAACTGAGTTTCGTCAGCACAACAATGGAGATTTATCCCATGCTGTTTAATAACTTTACCTACGGAAGCATATATAAACTAAAGAGGACTGGTCCAAGTACTGAACCCTGCTAAACCCTACTAAACCCTGCTAACAACTAAAGGTGACATAGGTACTTTACTATGGTATAGAAATTAAATATATGCCTGAGAAACACATAATATTGCCCCTTTAAAATCACTTTATAACTATACACTTTTTAAGTTCATAAATATGGCGCTCAGTCAGCGCAGACTAGCAGAAAATAACTGGAAGCAACAGAGGTTTTTTTTAATTATATGAAGAAGATGGTCTACAAGAGTATCAAAACCACCACGGATCATTTTTAGAGACAAGAAGACATTGAATAGCCAGTGTTTTTTGAAGAAAAGGTAACATTAGTTTGATGGAGTTTCCGGGTTGAATTTTTAATCAAATGAGAGCTCAGTTTTTACTTTTTATGTTATTTTATGTGTAACTAGATGGTTGTTTAATGTGGGGACTTTTAGAACAGTGTAACATGTCAATACATTTCTACCATAAACAATTTTGTAGTTTTTTGAGTGCGTGTGCATAGCAAAACCTAGCTCTTTTAGGTCACAGGTCAACCAAGAAAACGCTGAGGTTGCTATGCCTCCACATTTGAGACCATGGTCTTGAGCCAGAAAAGGGTTCTTCTCCAGGTCAGGGAAGAGGTCCTGCCCCAAGTGGAGGAGTTTAAGTATCTCGGTTTCTTGTTCATGAATGAGGGAAGAATGGAGCAGGATATCAACAGGCTGATTGGTGCTGTGTCTGCAGTGATGCAGGCGCTGTACCTGTCTGTCATGATGAAGAGAGAGCTGAGCCAAAACGAAAAGCTCTCAATTTACCTGTCAGTCTACGTTCCAACCCTCATATGGTCATGAGATTTAGGTTGTGACTGAAAGCACAAGATCGTGGATACAAGTGGACGAAATGAGTTTCCTCTGCAGGGTATCTGGGCTCTCCCTTAGAGATAGGGTGAGAAGCTCAGTCATCCGGGAGGGACTCAGAGTAGAGCCGCTGCTCCTCCACGTCGAGAGGAGCCAGTTGAGGTGGTTCATCTGGTTAGGATGCTTCCTGGATGCCTCCCTGGTGAGGTGTTCCGGCTATGTCCCACTGGGAGGAGACCCAGAGGAAGACCCAGGACATGCTGGAGGGTCTATGTCTCTCAGCTGGCCTGAGAACACCTTGCGCTTCCCCCAGATGAACTGGCCCAAGTGGCTGGGGAGAGGGAAGTCTGCGTCTCTCTGATTAGGCTGCTGCCCCAGAGACCCGACCCCAGATTAGAGGAAGAAAACAGAAATTTGCATTTGTGTGGACAGTGGCATTTCCATAGCAAGCTTAGCTTTTTCCAGATATACATGTGAATGGTCTATATATATGAGAATTTAGAGTTTGTAAGCGTAAATCCGGTGCACATTTTGCTCTACAAACATGACATTTGATTACTTTCTATTTTAAATTAACCTACCAAGTTATGTTTGCACAGTAAGCCTTGTACGTCTTGTTTTACTAAAATTATAGTATGTATGTATGTGTGTGTGTGTGTGTGTGTGTGTGTGTGTGTGTGTGTGTGTGTGTGTGTGTGTGTGTGTG
>NW_013952651.1:559672-565847 GCF_001266775.1 Austrofundulus limnaeus | reverse complement strand
GATGCCATCATTATGCTTTGCAACAATAAGGTTGTGAAGGTCTTGAGAGAGCTCTTTACTTTTACCCATCATCAGATGGTACTTACAATTTTTTTCTTTTTGACAATACAGGGTGTTGTAATTATTGTGTAAAATTAGAAAAAGTGCAACATATTTTCTTAGAATGTACGAAACGAGAGAAAGAGAAGTCTTACATTGAGAGTTAAGTAGAAATAAGAATAAATTCGATTTTAGAGATTTGTTTCAAAGGTCATCAGGAGATGTATATTTTTGTAGTATTTTAAAATTTCTTAGAAGAACCGGTGTTATGGAGAGGTTATAGGCATCTGATCCATACTCCAATCTGGAAGGTGGCAGTAATGCACCTAAAAGTTGTTTGCCAACCATCATTAAACAAAAGAAGAAGAAGAAGTTACAGGAGGCAGCTGAGCTGATTGGGGAGTGGCAACAGGTCTGAGTGGCCGATTGAGGGAGAAATGAGAATAGAGGTAGCAGAAAAATACCGAAACAGATTGGGAAGAACTAAACCAGATTGATATAACGAGGAAGGATAAACACAGGAATCCTAAACATGGGAAACCAAAACCAGGAACTAAGTAAAACTAAAACACAAAGAACCAACCTCCTTGGCATCTGAAATACATTTCCTCAAAGGTATTTTTAATCTGAAAAGGACTGGAATGAGAAGAGTGTTTGCTTTGTTGCTGCGATAACCTGCAGGAATTGCGGGGGAGGTGTGATCTATGAGGGAAGCTTGGCTTGGAGACAGCCCAGAGGAGGAGCTGATCATTAAAGGCGGTTCTAGGCCCAACCAGGTTTTTTTTGCTCCCTTGACTGGCTGCCTCAGGACACTACATGATTTCTCAAACATGCATAAATGAGTCAAAGCAAGACTCTGGGCATGTTTTTGATGAGAGGATAACATTATAACATGATATAAAGCTCAAAAACATTTATGTTACATGCTATTGGCCCCTTTAAATTGTTAGGTTGTTTGGAAGGACAGTGATATTTTTGTTTAAAAAACCGTAGCATACAATTATAATATTTATAAACTATGAGAAGCTGAGTTCTGTAATCTTGTTACATACTAAACTACACACTTCATAATGGAGAGTCATCAGGGTCTGTGTTTGCCTGACTCACAGAAGTTGTTTAGGTCACATGCTTGAAGGTGTGAATTAAAGTAAATGTGACATGATACAATGCTTACATAAAGTGTTTACATTTATGAAAATAATTACGCATATTTAGAGTTAATGAAAACTTTATATTGTAACATTCAGACAGGCTCTTTCCAAACTTTAAAGCTTGAACTCGGTGTTAGCCATTTTCTCCCTCCTGTTCAGAGCACAAAAAATATTTAAATTAGAGGAATGTGTTAAATGATTTAACCGAAAATTTATAATGAAGGTGAAATGAAATTATTAAAAATTAACAGAAACAAAAAGGAGCAGAATGGATACTAAAACACAGAACAGAGGCTAAAACAAACCCAAAAGGAGTAAAAAGCTGACTAAAACTGTAACATAGCTAAAGGCTGGTCAAAATTAGTAAAGGTACCAGAAGAAGACAAAAATATAGCACATACACTAAAGCAAAGAAAACTAATTAAATCACAACATATTTCTGTGGTGTAATTTAACTTGCACGTTTGTTTTGGCAAAAGTGTTTTACATCAGATGCCCCTCCTGTTAAAACCCCACATTTACCCAGGTCTCCATAGAGTGGCATCCATGGAGTGCTCCATAGAGGCTGGTTGGGTGTAATTAGAAAAACTGTAAAGGTAATATTAGAGAGACCAGGCTGAGGTGGTTTGGACTTGTCCAGTGAAGGGATAGTGGGTATATTAGAGTTAATACATACTGTATATACAAAGCAGAAACATACAGCAGGTAAAATAAGTATTGAACACGTCACCATTTTTCTCAGTAAATATATTACTAGAGGTGCTAATGACATGAAATTTTCACCAGATGTCGGTAACAACCCAAGTGATCCATACATACAAAGAAATCAAACCATAAATGTCCAGAAATGAAGTTATTTGTAATAATGTGGAATGGACCAGGGAAAAAGTATTGAACACATGAAGAAAGGGAGGTGTAAAAAGGCATGGAAAGTCAAGACACCAGCTGAACTCTCTCAGTAATTAGAAAGCAAGCCTGCCCCTTGTCAGTGCAAGTTAATATCAGCTGGTTCAGTCCCAAATGATGRCCAGGTATCACACAAGAACCATCTGATGATGGGTAAAAGTAAAGAGCTCTCTCAAGACCTTCACAACCTTATTGTTGCAAAGCATAATGATGGCATCGGTTACAGAAGAATGTCTAAACTTCTGAAGGTTCCAGTGAGCACTGTTGGGGCCATAATTCAGAAGTGGAAAGAGCATCATTTCACCATAAACCGACCACGACCAGGTGCTCCTCACAAGATTTCTGACAGAGGAGTGAAAAGAATTATCAGAAGAGTTGTCCAAGAGCCAAGGACCACTTGTGGAGAGCTTCAGAAAGACCTGGAATTAGCAGGTACGATTGTTTCAAAGAAAACAATAAGTAATGCACTGAACCACCATGGCCTGTATGCACGCTCACCACRCAAGACTCCACTGCTGAAGAAACAGCATGTTGAAGCTCCTTTAAAGTTTGCTGCACAACATTTAAACAAGCCTGTGTAATACTGGGAGAATATAGTCTGGTCAGATGAGACCAACATTGAACTGTTCGGATGCCAGAATACACATCATGTTTGGAGGTCAAATGGCACTGCACATGACCCCAAAAACACCATGCCAACAGTGAAGTTTGGAGGTGGGAACATCATGGTGTGGGGCTGTTTTTCAGCATATGGTACTGGCAAACTTCAAATAATTGAAGGAAGGATGAGTGGAAAAATGTACAGAGACATTCTTGATAAAAATCTGCTTCCATCTACCAGGATGATGAAGATGAAACGTGGCTGGACATTTCAGCAAGACAATGAGCCCAAACACAAAGCCAAGGAAACTCTCAGTTGGTTTCAGAGAAAGAAACTAAAGCTGCTGGAATGGCCCAGCCAATCACCTGACCTGAATCCAACAGAAAATCTATGGAAAGAGCTAAAGATCAGAGTTCATAGAAGAGGTCCACGAAACCTTCAAGATTTGAAGACTGTTTGTGGAAGAATGGGCCAAAATCACACCTGAGCAATGCATGCCACTAGTTTCTCCATACAGGAGGCATCTTGAAGCTGTCATTGCCAACAAAGGCTTTTGTACAAAGTATTAGATAAATTTCAGTAAGTGTGTTCAATACTTTTTCCCTGGTCCATTCCACATTATTACAAATAACTTCATTTCTGGACATTTATGGTTTGATTTCTTTGTATGTATGGATCACTTGGGTTGTTACCAACATCTGGTGAAAATTTCATGTCATTAGCACCTCTAGTAATATATTTACTGAGAAAAATGTTGACGTGTTCAATACTTATTTTACCCGCTGTATTTGAATTCAGTTAGAAGACATGAGGGAGTGAGGACAGAGGATGCAGAGGACAGGTTCAGATGGAGGAGGATGACACAGTGTGGAGACCTTTGAAGAAGACACTGACAAAATATTTTATGGGTACTTTTAGTTCAAATAAAGTTTAATATTCTGAGAAGTAAAAATTACAATGAACATAATTCATAGCATGCTAATTCTGACTGAGTCTAAAATGCATTTTTCCATAGATAACATTAATGATAAATAGCAATAAAAATTTGTGCCACAAACAATATTGTCTCAATAAACAAAGTCAGGGAGTTTCCCTTTTTAAAAAGTTCCCCTTTGATGTCACTTCCTGTTTCACTTTGGCTTAGGCAGTTCAACAAAAACTATGTTAGTTAAGTGATAAATGGGTAAAATCATGTTTTTTATGTCATATCATTAATAGTGTTAACTGTTTAAACATAATCAGACCTTATTGTTTGCTGTTTTCCCAACGGTAATACTAAACCCAGACACTTGCCTGGTCTGTTTACAGCTGCAGTTGCTACAAGAGGTCACAACGTCACAAGATGTGCTCCAGCTGTATTAAAGGGTCTCTATGATGCATTTTAATAAAGAAGTCTCATTCTCAAGAAAAAAGCATAAAAAAATAGGCAGTCTGGTCAGAAATACTGAACTTCCTATTTTATTTACAAAACTTAAGCAGATGCCTGGCTGCTGTAATGTGGAAGTTTAAGGCCAAAACATACCGCAAAAACATAAAATAAAATAAAAAGATTAACCTGTGATGATACAGCACACTTCAACTTGATGCTATATTCTATATCAGGGTGTTCAACACAATTGCTCAAGGTGCCAGAGTTACTAAAAGCCAACAGCTCAGGGGATGGACATATAGCAATTTTTTTTTGTGGTAGTGCTGGCGGGTTCAATAATTTCAATAAATTACATTTTAAATAAAAACAAAGAATCTATCATTTTTTATTTTAAAATCTGTTTTTGTATTAAAGCATGCCATCGACAGGCAGGCTGAAAACCTACCGATTTCCCTTGTTTGAGGCATCGGTGTGAAGAGAAAATGGTAGTGGGTTCTTTTCACTTTTCAATTTTTGAACCTCTTCCTTTATTGCTTTTGGACACAGAACATCTATGACCACTGCCTCAGCCTTTGTCCTCCCACAGGACATCTTGGCAATGCTGGAGTCATTCAGTGGTTGGAGTCAGTTTAAATCCACAATCAGCTGAGTTGTGACTGAAAGCACTTTTACACATTAAAATGATCCTTACTTGTTTCTTTTTTTTTACGTACCATATCTGCCTCTGGCGTTGCCCGGTGCAGAACAAACTGGTCAAGGGTTCTCCTGGTTTTGTTGTCTTTCACGTTTCTAATGTGTGCAGAAGCATGCTGTTTCACATCAAACTGTCCACCGTGGGCTACAGAAAAAGTACGCCTGCAGACAGTACAGTTCGCTTTGTAGCCACACGTGTTCCTTTTCCCACTCGACTCTGTATTTTTGCAGCCGTTTCTTTTTTCCTGGGGGGAGCAGTCAAGCTTGAAGGTGAACTATGTTCACTGTTTGAATCCCCTGAATTTTTGCTGCTCACGTCCATAATGTTTTCTTATCAAATCCTGCCGCTGTCGTGTCTTCTGTAAGCTGCCGAGACCGGACCAATGAGATGATTCGGATTCTGTAGTTTCAATCATGTGTGTAAAAGGGCTGTCAGCTCATTGGTCACAGAGCAGGAGCGGGCTTCTTTACCATCATTTATCAACTCCATTGACATTGACAGAATATTTTTGATTCTCACGATATTAGAGGACAAAGTGCGTCCCGTTACAGACCAATGAGGGAAGCGTACATTTCTTTCTAAATACGGGACGATTCCGTTTTTCAAGGGACAGTTGGCAACCCTAGACACACATTACAAAAACATGGGGGAACAGGTGATCAGGTCATGTGGCAACCAGCAGGGGTCGCGCTACCTTTTAAAAAAACTAAATACCACAGAAGATTAGATGAGGAAAAAAAAAAAAACATTGTATTATATCAACAAAAGGTGACACATTATGGTGCTTTTAAACAAACAACTCTACAAGCAAGTTGCACACAGAGGAGTAAGTGAGTTTAGAGGGCGTGTATCTGAAGAACCATGAGTCAGAAAAATCCAGCCCCCAAAAGATAAACCCCATAGTTCAGCCATTCTTCAGAATATTGGTGTTGAATTGTTCATTGTGTGTAGCTCCTGTGTAGCTCATGTTCCTTACAAATGTGACATCGTTTAAAGAGGAAATTGACTGGTTTTCCAACGGTATAAGATTTATTGCCAATAAGTAATGTTAAAACAAAAAAATAATCTACCAAACACCAATTACCCCCCCCCCCCACACACACACACACATCCTTGTACTTGCATCAAACTGAGGACATTGTATTTACTTCCATTCATTTTTGTAACTGCATTTATGCCTAACCCAGACATTTCCCTCTAACACTAACCATTACCACTCTATTCAACACTAACCTGAACCCAAACTTAATTCACACCTACCTCTAAACCTAACTAGTAGAGTGCAGTAAAGTCAGGACTGGGAAAATGTCCTCACTTTTCAAAAACGACCTCTCTTAGTTGGTTAAAAACCTAACATGGTTCTCACTCTGTAGCAGAAACAAGCACACACACACACACACACACACACACACACA
>NW_013952651.1:553005-554936 GCF_001266775.1 Austrofundulus limnaeus | reverse complement strand
TATATATATATGCCTGTCAAAGAAATGATGGCGTAGCTGTTTTGCTACTTTTAACACAAATCATATCACGTGACCTCCATAAGGCAAGGCAGTTAAAGGTAATGAATGGATGGATGTGACTTCCTGTCATTTTGAAATACTGACTTTAGACACCTTTGAACCAATCAGCAATAGTCACTGTAGCAGTAATCCTCCAATTCAAATTTAGTGTGGTCCACCAAAAAGAAATCTCTACTATTCTAGTGGTCACCACATTGTCTTTATAAGCCTGTACCTCTCTGTGGCCACAGTAGATGAAAAACTGAACAATTTAAAATTAATATGAATTTAAAAAGCTGCTTCATCTAAAATAAATTATTGTGAAAGGATGTGCAGCCTAAAACTAATTACTGACAGTTCTAGAAGAATGACCATAACTGCTAGAAAAGGTTTAGTTATCAAACATTATTAAAAGCTGTGCTGTCTGCCTGAAATGAATTACTGTACAGAGTCAAAAAGCTGCATCATGTAAAATGAGTTTCTTGTCCAAAAGCCCCCCAACCCAGGTGTAGCTCCAGAGGAGTGCACCAGTCTCCTCTCTGCGAGGCTGTCTGTGTTCAGTGCTCGTCCACAATCACCAAAATCTGAATTGTTCTAAGTGAGCAATATTATGTTTTATTATGATTCTGAATAAAAACTGTGTAGAAAGTAAACTCTAAAATACTCTTTCACCACTTTGATTTATCTTTTGAATAGACTCTTACTTAATTCTAATTAAAAAAAAGACAACTAACAGGTCTTTTGAGTTTAGAAAATTTCTAAATATTTTGGCTTGGTTTTGGTGTGTTCCCCAAAAAGTTTTTAGAAAGCCACATTTTTTGCAAGCTTAGAAGCATACTGGATAGTCCATAACATTGTCAGTGGAAACGTTTTCCTTTTATTGAAGTTGCACTGTAGAGTTATTGGTGCTCATGTAATCTTTGTGACCTTTTTGACCCACCATGAAGTTTATGTTTCGTTGAACTAACTACCTCCTTATGGCTGACATTGCAGCTCCTTTACCACCTGAACTGGGAGGTGAAGAACAGCTAGGAGCTGAATTGGAACACTTTAATAAGTACAAGTGAATGTGGTATTGGCACAATTTATTATTCATAGTGTTAGCATGTTTGAAACACAAACTAGAGAAACATCATGTTTTGTGAAAATGGACTGTGGATGCTGAAAACTAAATGACTGCTGAAATTTGCTAAAGAAACTGAAACTGAGTTGTGTACAGCCAAACAAAGCTGAACCTAGCTACTAGCTAAACGCTAAAAGAATCAGAACAATAACTAAAGGAGTAAAACATTTGCTAAAAGAATCAGAACACTAGCTATAAACTAAATGAAGAACATTTGCTAGAGGGTAGGGAACAGAAGACTAGCTAAAAGATAAGAGGAAGTACATTAGTTAAAAACTAAAAAACAGAACACAAGCTAAAAACTAAGAGGGGCAGAGCACTGACTAGGATCTACAAGGATCCTAATACTAACTAAAATATAAAAGTAGCAAAAAAATTAGCTGAAAATTTAAGAAGCAAAAGGTTAGCTAAATATAACACAAGGCCAGCTAAAACCAAAAAATAGCTAAATTGACAGAGTTCTGGCTTCCTATTTTTTACAATTTTCAAACATAATCCTGTACATTTCGTAAAAGTTTAGTTGTATTGGGCCTCATGCAAGAACCGTTCGTACGCACAGATTTGTTCTTAAATTGTGCGTACGAGTGATTTAGGACAATTTGTGGCATTCACCAATGTTTTCGTATTCTACGATTTTTTTCAGATACAAACAAAATTTACGAGTGGTCCAGACCTGTCGTATATTTTACATTTGTTGTGGTTACGGTGCGCAGCGCTGTGTCTTCTGAATAAATGAAAATGATTTAACACAGTTGTTTATACTTTTAGC
>NW_013952651.1:548619-550647 GCF_001266775.1 Austrofundulus limnaeus | reverse complement strand
GACGATCATCTCCTTAGTCTTGTCAACGTTCAGGATCAGGCTGTTCTCTCTGCACCAGTCTACCAGCTGCTCCACCTCCTCTCTGTAGTCCAGGTCGTTGTCGTCTGTGATGAGGTCCACCACCGTTGTGTCGTCCGCGAACTTCACYATGTGGTTGGTGGCGAACCTGGGGGCGCAGTCGTGTGTCATCAGAGTGAACAGCAGAGGGCTCAGGATGCAGCCCTGAGGGGAGCCTGTGCTGAGGGTGATGACATCGGAGGTGTATTGTCCGATCCGGACTGACTGAGATCTGTRGGTGAGGAAGTCTAGCAGCCAATTTCGCAGGGGGGTGCTGAAGCCCAGGTGTCCCAGTTTTTCTGCCAGATGCTGTGGAACGATTGTGTTGAACGCTGAGCTGAAGTCCAGGAACAACATCCGCACATGAGTATTCTTCTTTTCCAGGTGAGCCAGGCTCAGGTATAGGGTGGAGGAGATAGCATCCTCAGTAGAGCGGTTTCGGCGGTAGGCAAACTGGGACGGGTCGAATGTAGGGGGGAGTCTGGAGATGATATGTTCTTTTACCAGCCTTTCAAAGCACTTCATCATAATGGGAGTCAGTGCCACAGGCCGGTAATCATTGAAAGAGGTGACTTGAGGTTTCTTTGGCACCGGAATGATGGAGGCAGTTTTGAGACAGGCTGGCACTGTGGCTTGGTATAGTGAKMTGWTAAAAATGTCTGTTAGGACACCAGCCAGCTGACCTGCGCATTCCCTGAACACCCGCCCAGGTATGTTGTCAGGGCCTGGGGCCTTCCGTGGGTTGACTCCTTTCAGAGTCTTCAACACATCGGCCGTGTCCAGGCAGAGTGMATCCTCTTCCTGGTGGGGAACAGTTTTCTTTGCCAGAGTACTGTTCAGTGCCTCGAATCTCCCAAAGAAGTTATTGAGTCCATTTAGAAAGTCATTTATGGTTTGATTTCTTTGTATGTATGGATCACTTGGTTTGTTACCAACATCTGGTGAAAATTTCATTTCATTAGAACCTTTAGTAATATATTTACTGAGAAAAGTGTTGACCTGTTCAATACTTATTTTACCTGCTGTAAATTGATGGGAAAGTTGCCTTATTTAACCAACTAAAGGAGAAGTATGACTTGTCTCAATCAGATTTTTTTTCAGATACCTACAGGTTAGGCATTATGTTTAGTGAAGAACTAGAAATTTTCAAAATCTTCCTTTAGAACATGAGATTTATAACGTCTTTAAAAGTCCCCCTGATTCTAAACATTTACCCTATTTTTCGGACTGTAAGCCACGACTTTTTTCCTGAACTTTGAACCATGCGGCTTATAGTCTGGTGCGGCTTATACGTGGATTTTTTTCTGCTTTTTAATGTGCCTTTCTATTCTATATTGATCCAAGTATAGTACTACCCCCCAACTTTGTGGATGATTTWYTGGATTAAACTTTACATATTATACTTGAATAAATATGGTAARTACAGATAGTCAGACAAAACCAATTTTATGATAAAATCGCTTTCCATACCAGTAAAGAAACCAACACATCTCTCTCCCCAACAACACTTTCCAGCTCGTCCTGGGGAACCCCAAAGCGTTCCCAGGCCAGAGAGGATACATAATCCCTCCAACGAGTCCTGGGTCTTCCCCAGGCCCTCCTACCAGTGGGACCTGCCCAAAAAACCTCTAAAGGGAGGCYTCCAGGAGGCTTCATCACATCAGATGTTCAAACCACCTCAACTGACTCTGTTTGATYCACAAGGGCAGCCGCTCTWCTCTGAGATTCRCTGGGATGACAGAGCTGATTACCRTGTTTCWAAGGCTGAGCACGGCCACCCTATGAAGGAAGCTCATTTCGGCTGCTTGTATCCAGGATCTCATCTTTCCATCCTGATCCACGTCTCAGGACCACAGGGAGGGTTGYAACATAGACACACCAGTAAATCGAGAGCTTTGCCTTTCAACTCAGCTCTTTGTTCACCACGACTGACCAAAGCAACACCCTCATTACTGAGAACAAGGCCCCAAT
>NW_013952651.1:541916-544379 GCF_001266775.1 Austrofundulus limnaeus | reverse complement strand
CCACAGGGAGGGTTGAAACATAGACACACCAGTAAATCGAGAGCTTTGCCTTTCAACTCAGCTCTTTGTTCACCACGACTGACCAAAGCAACACCCTCATTACTGAGAACAAGGCCCCAATTTGTCAATAAATCTCCATCCTACCATCACTTGTGAACATGTGAATTCTTATATTACTGTGTACTGTGTACTGTGACAGTGGCAATACAACTATCTGCATTACTTGTTGCTTCTTTTAACAAAGGGTAACTTACACTACTAGCTTCTCAGTTTACATAAGCTCCTAAGTTAAGAGCTGCTAAAAATGTCAAAAAAAGACCCTGAAACTTTTTAATGGCTGCAATTTCAWTCAGTCCTCCAGATCTAAATCCATCAGGACACATAAGTTTGCAGTAAAGTTGGACATTAAAGTTTTAAAGCTTCTATCAGGAAGTGAGATGTCTGAGACAGTACGATGCACAGCTTGTTCCTTTTTGAATAAAATACATTTGAATAATCATTAGGCACAATCTGAGCGACGCATCTTAATTATGGTGCCTCCATATTTGCATCATTTATTTCCTCCCACGTTTGTCCTGAAAGTGAAACCAAACAGAATCAAACATCAAGAAGCMTTTTTGCAGCCGCAGGATTGCTTCAAAATCCTAATATTTCAACACAGAAGCATTTTTAAGGGATTGTTGGGGCTCTACAGCACTAATGTATTATTTACAAGTGAAAAGCACTGAATARCATTCTGTTTGACTCTCTATTGTCCTTATGTTGTGTGTTGCAGGTGTGAAAGCAGAGCTGTAATTACAGAGAGCTTGTTGGCTGACTGAAGTTCAGCCCTGACAGCTGCTCTTTGCCCTCCAAGCAACAAAATCCTCGCTCCACTGCTCCTTTCTCATCAAATGAGTCACATCTCTAATCTATTGTTCCAGCTCTTTTATTTCTCAGAACATTTGACTTTTCTGTTTTAAATGAAATGCTGGACTCAATAAAGAAGTGTGAGGGTGTATTCACATTTTGAATCCAACTAGTTATTCTCTCATATTGTTGAATTTTAGTCGCACTTTTAAAGTGCTCATTGCAAACATTTGTGAAAATACCCATGCAAGGTGTAAACTGTAAAATGAGTAACAAGGTTAGACAAGAACTGTTTATTCTTCTAGCTGACGAGCTCATGATTCACAAGTCTATTTTTGTGTCTTCTGAAATTTCTGACTGTTTACTTGTTATTAAAGACTAAATTCTTTATTTTTCTCAGTATAATGCATTCTCCTACCCTTACAGTATTATGTATTCATCAAATATTGCTTCAATTATTTTACAAGAGCTTTTTACCACACTGGAACACAATACCCAGTTAACGATGTGCATTTTGAGAACTTTTATGCTCCCAAATGTTGTCCATTTCTTTCCTGGGTGGAACAAAAAATCTAAGAGCATGCACCACTGATGCTTGCTGTTGGACTGTCCCATGATGTAGAGGTATGTAGAGGTAAAAGCCTAAAGTTTGAACAGCTGGTCTGACAGAAACAAGCATGGCTCACTCTGAGCCAACTGGTGACACACTGAGACCTTCCCAGTACTTGTAGGTTTAATGGGAAACATGACCATGACACACATCCTCTGCTGATYCATACAAAGTCAAACAGAAGTTGATACACTTACTAGTTACTTTTAAGTAAACTGGTAAAAAACGTTGAGCATCAGGACTGACGTGACAAAGACCTGCATGCTGGGAGTGGAGTGTTCCTGTTGGAGTGTAGAGGACACTGAGCTGCTTTAGATACGATGGAACCAGTCATTATCAGCTTTTTAAGCATTTTTAATTCTTGCCATTGTGTAGCAATGGATAACTCTMCAGCTGAGAATAAGTAGGATTTCTAAATGTTTTTTTCTTCAAATATGGGATTTTACAGTGGGGTTGAACTGACATGAATTAATTTTGAGCTGTATGTCATAATGAGAACAAGAAAATTACATCCTAAAAACGACATAACTATCTTGTTTTAACATGTTATAAGTATTGAATAGTGATTTTAAAGTAAAAGCATCTGAATAAACAGAGTGCATATAGCTGTAGTGCTACATTCTATAATGCTGGACAAGGTCTGAGCACAAATCCACAAACACTCTGTTCTTTTTTGTTTTCACAACAGAAATCTTTATAAAAATGCAGGTTTCTGACTCCATTTTCTTCATGACGCCTTTATCCATCAAGGTAATCAAGCATCRGTTTGTCATAACATAAAATCACAACATGTTAAGAGTTTTCACATTTTCACAAAATAGCTTTTTCTTTGTTTTCAGAAGATAGTTTTGTTTTATAAAAACATACGGCTCAATAATAACTGTATCTTGTGGCTAAGCTACACTTCTGCACATCTTGTAACATACTGGGGCCAGTGGGGGAGCTGACTTCCTGTGGGAGCATTTTGCTCCTTCAGTTTATTCTCCCCTTCCCTCACCACACAC
>NW_013952651.1:539754-541362 GCF_001266775.1 Austrofundulus limnaeus | reverse complement strand
TGTAATCATTTAATGATGTTTATACATATTTGATGATTTATTGAATTACATTTATCACAGTATAGTTCTAAATATAAACACGCAGTGAAGAATGAAAGTTGTAAACTTACGATAAACTACAGAAACATTTGAAGCACGTTCACCAGGAGAACATGGTGTTCTCCTGGTGAGGATGAGGAGGTAAACGTTAAACGGAGATTCATCTTTGCTTTAATWTGYGACAAACAAATGTTCGTAACTCACAGCATGCACACACTGCGGCACACCAGGCGGTCTCGGCTTGGCTCGGTTCGGTTCGTACTTTGGTACACATGCAGAARATGTGCATCCTRYCCAGRGATGGAGGGGTTTATATTTGGTGCTTACATTATTATAGTTAAACAGGACATGTGACAGAACACTTTATAACTTGTGAAATGTTGCAGAGAAGGAGAGCAAAGCATGATGGACAAACTGAATTTCCCGCGCAGCCTTTGCATGAGCAGCTTGATCACACACACAAAGTTGGACATATGTGTTGATAACGGAGCTCTGAGCACAAATATTTAATATAAAGTTAAGTTTTATAGACCAAAGTCCAAGGAGAGAAATGAGGGACAAGGTTTCACTCAGGATTGACCGCTGCTCCTGCAGACTGCTTCACCTTCTGCTTTACTGACCCGCCCTCCTCTGCTCCGCTCTGATTGGATAAAAGTGCTCTGGGGTTTGTTTCATTTGTTGAAAGTAGTGGTGCGTTTAGGGGTAGACTGGGGCAGGTTTAACAGCACCGCACCAGAGTTGTTTCCCCCCCACCACAGATGATGAAAATCCATCCTGGCCACGTTCAAAGTGACGGAAACCCATCGTGGTGACGGAGAACTTTAAGCCCTGAACCCACTTGTAGCCTTCACTTCTACACAATAACTGGTAGACATTGAAAGTGAATTAATTGGGATTCATACAATGTTTGAGCACTTTTTTCTCTTTGGGATTTGTTTTATCAAAAAAAAAAAACACTTGGGTTTTTTGTTTTTTGCATCTTTGACAACAAAAAATTAAGGCAAATTATGGCAAAACTGAGGGCAACTGCAAACGATTTGTTTCTCAGAAGTACTGAAGTACTGAAGTACTGTGTCTGATGCACCTGAAACATCTTTTGGTTCCTGCTAGTCAAAGTGCAGCACATTCCTCTTTTCTTTGATCAGACAAAATTCAGCTAGCCACKATTAACAATACAGCAGGTAAAACTAGAACAAAGTTAAAGACAACATGCTTGTGTTTTTAATTGAAGTTTATAGTAAAATAAACAACCTCTTTGCAGCTCATTTAGACTACTACAAGTCAGCACATAAAAAGAACAAAGTGCCACCAATAACATCCAAACTTTTGTGATTGTGAGTTCTGCTTTTCAGACAGGCTGTCTGGTAAAAGCTTCATTTGTTCAAACACTAATTGGTCTAAGTGCAGAGGATGCAAAGACTTTCATCACTTACTATCTGCTACATAGTAAAAGCATGAAGGAAAAAAATCTCAGCAATGTATCAAAATGATGTTGRAAACCCTATATGTTGATTTTGGATATTGAAAAATGTTCTGGCTCATCAGGTCTGGATGAGAAGCATTTATTTT
>NW_013952651.1:533599-537656 GCF_001266775.1 Austrofundulus limnaeus | reverse complement strand
TGTGTGTGTGTGTGTGTGTGTGTGTGTGTGTGTGTGTGTGTGTGTGTGTTGCATGGAGGGGAAAAGTAAAAAAAATCAGGTAAAAGTTGTTTTTCCCTTTAACCCATGGGGTACTTTGGGCCATTTGTGTTGACTGTGACTGGCTGTGGTGACCCTCTTGGATTGGGTGGTCTTCAAATGTTGAGTTATAAATTCAGTGGAGACTTCCTGAAAGCTTCATTAACATTAATTAATTAGTGGTTCATGAGATCCATGCTTCTCTCTTTTCAAATATCTTCTGACTGTTGGTGCAGCTTCATCTTTGCCTCCAGAAAACTGAGCAGTGGAGATCAAACTCAAGCTCACATCTTTTTTAGAACTACACATAAAATACTTTCTACAGCTCAAATCAAATTCATTTTTAACCAAAAGGATGTTTCTTTCTTAATTCAAGTTAAAAATGACCAGACCAGGTGCATTAACCATGACCAAAGTGCATTTATGAACAGATTGATGTTCTCTGATTCTCACTGCCATCTTTTTGTCTTTCACAGGTTTTAACTGAGGAGAACCACAGCCACCAACAAACCAGGAGTCTGGCTTCATGTCCACTTTTRGTTATTTTAAGGGAGAATTATCAGTTTAAATCTAATGTGTTTTGTCACATACAGCTGTACTGCCGGTCTCTCAGGTATTCAAATAAAAAAATTAAAATTTTTACTTGTACTGTGACAATAAATACTGTTTATATGAAAATAAATTAAAATGTCAAATTTTGTCAATTAAAAAACACGATTAAATACTTCAAATAAAACTTAGTTTAATACACCAGACAGGTGGCCTTGTGAATTTATTTTCAAGTCAAGTTAACTTTATTTAAACATCACATTTAAAAACAACTGCTGTTAGCCAAAGTGCTTCACATATTGCAACTAAAAACAAAGCATTATGGACAGAACACAAAATGATAAAACCATAAAAACAGACCAAACAAACAGGGAAAACAACTCATACTACATTAAAAGCTTTTGAAAGCAGGTGTGTTTTAAGAAGAGATTTAAAAACTCCAGGAGTTGAGGCCTGTCTGATGTGAAGAACAGCTGGTTCCACAGTTTAGGAGCCACAACTGAAAAGGTTCGGTCACCTCTGTGGACCAGTCTGGACTGTGGGACTGCCAACAGCAAATGATCACTGGATCTAAGAGATCTGGAGACACATAGGGCTGCAGGAGGTCAGACATTTTGAAATGTTTTCTATATGTAACATAGCATTTAAAGCTAGTGAGWAAGCTAACTACCTTTAAAATAATATGATTTGGATCCAGAGAAGAAATCTAAACAGATTATTTGTTGTATTAGTGAGTTTCATTAATAAAATAGACTGAAGTAAAACACAAAAACAGGATAACGATCTTGTTTTTTATTTATTTATTTATCATTATTTTACCAGGCAAGTCCCATTGAGATCTCAGATCTCTGTTTTAAGGGAGGCCTGGGCCTGAAGACAACCTATTTTACATGTTTTTGTGGGGTGGGGGAAACCGGAGTACCCGGAGAAAACCCACTCAAGCACGAGGAGAACATGTAAACTCTGCACAGAAAGACCCCCGGTCTGAACTGGGGATCGAACCCAGGACCTTCTTGCTGTAAGGCGTCAATGCTAACCACTGAGCCATCTTGCAGCCGAACTTTTTTAACTCGTAACTTTTTTAACTTTAACTTTTTTAAATTTGTAACTCATAGCAGCAGATTTGTGTAGTTGCATTCACTTATTTGTGTTTGTGCACTTAGAAAAAATGAACAATTGTTTGTGACAAGACTTTATTATACAAGTGTGAAATAATTTTGCAACATTTGTTTTGGTGCAATTGTTGCAAAATTGTGAATGTTGCAGGTTTTTAATGTGCAACTTGTAGAATACTATTTGTGAACTTGAATTTAACAATTTGAAGAGGTATAACTGTTGTTTTGCATGTGTAATAGATTAAAAATATTACAATTACAAGTTCATGGTTACAAATTTCAAATAGTTTTACAAGTTACAAGTTCTGTTACACAACACACAGTTAAGAAATATAATTGGCTTCATAACAGAATTTCTTTACTTTTTTAAATGTTCATACAGTCATGGGGAAAACGAGGCCATCCTCATCACAAGGTGATTCTAACATGGTGTTTGAGTGATATAAAGACTGAAGGACTTGGGTTGATGCAAGAAAAGACATTTTTAGTCCAACTAATGATCAGTAGGCTCTGCTGTGATTCTTRCTGCATATAACATGTGCTATATGTGAGTGTCAGCCATGTCTGATCCAGCAATCCAACACTCTTTTGTTAAATGCAGACTGTTGGAGCCAGTGATGTTTCCATATCACTTCAGATATTCATGAGTCTAAATTAGCTGTGGTGACATTACTAGACAGCCATTCACTAATAATTATGGCTTCACTCTGCATCTGACTTGTACTTCAGACGTATTATGTGAGCAAGTGCTGCTTAAAACTGAACTATTTCTTGGTCACAGTTTTTCTGGCATTAGTAGATGAAGCACATGAGGACTTTTTACAACAGCAGGGCCAATTAGGAAAAAAAGGTTCAACACTACTGAAATTTAGTAGCATGTCATTATGACATCACTTACAAAAAACAAGTGGATTTTTTTATTTTTATTTTTATTTATTTATTTATTTATTTTTGTAAACCGGGCATGCACTTTTAATTTTGCATCATAAATTAGTACTAGAGGGATATTTTGTTCTGGTAAAAGTTCACTATGATTATCAATAAATGGACACCTCATTTAAAGTAGACCAGGTTGGACCACGATATAACAGCTGTGCTGCACAGAGCACTAAAGCTCATTTCATGTTTTGCTTTTGATCAGTGTGGCTGTGGATGTGAGACTTATTAGACTAATCATACAGCTTTCACTCTGCCAGCCAAACATGCATCCATGTCTATTAATTTGCTCTTTAGAAATACAGTATGTGTTGTCATGAGTTAACAGACATTTAATATGCAGAGCCAAAAGGATCCAAAACTGACATTGGTAATCAAGATCAAAGCAGTGCAGTATCTGTTGCCGAATATGTAGTTTTGAAGAAGTAACTGATGTAAGATTTGTTTCTTAAAAATTTTGCCTAAGCAATGCACAAAAACAAAATCAGATAAAAATAAATCAGACAGTCAGAAACATGATGGAACATGTTTACTTTGGAGTAGATTTGTATGTTTCAGAAGAGCAGGATGTGCTTTTTGTTTAACTCAATTTTAATTCTGTGTATTTCAAGCTGTTGTTAAAGGTAACACAACTGTGTTTTGCTGGATGACCGGTTTCACCTGTTCTCCCATGTTTGTCTTGTATGTCTTCTTGAATGAGTGTTTCTTAACTGCCCCCTCCCCCTTCCCTGAATGTACAGCACCTTGTGAATTTATCTCTGTGAAAGGCACTAAATAAATAAAACTTTACTTACTTACTTACTTACTTTAGACAAGCTTTTAAACTGTGTTTATACATGAACAGCTCATTTCAATAATGACCAAAAGAGTCAGTGAAAATTACAGCAGAGTCACAGCTGTTTGTTCCCTACAACACAGATGTAGGGGTCACCTCGAGTGAAGAAACAGGAGTTACTGCCTCAAAGCAGGTCTCGGAAGGCCTGAAAGAAGGCAGGAACACTTAACTCTATTTTAGGCCATGACAGGTCATTTCATCCTACAGGAGGACTTCAGTTCTCTTAATCAGATATTAGACAGAAACAATATTTTCTGTTCATGATTCATTTGTTGTTTAACTAAGAATGTTTATGCATCTGTTAATCACAATAATGACATGTCACAAAGAAGATGAATCACTTCTATTCTTTTATCATGCCTAAAAGATTAATTAATGGTATAAAATCACAGAAAATCATCACCATGTTTTCATTGTGTTTTTATATAAATCACTGTGTTATTTTACTGAAAAAATCAGTGATATAATTTTGAGTTTTCTTAAGAAAATCTTACATTTATCTGGACACCAAGTTCAGACTGATTATTTAAACAGAAATGTTAATTAATCATCATAAATGTTTTAC
>NW_013952651.1:530028-533492 GCF_001266775.1 Austrofundulus limnaeus | reverse complement strand
CAGAGTCCTCACCTGATGACGTAGATCGTCTGTGCTGGCTCATTCTTTTGAACAATGGCTGTTTTGTTTCTCCAATGTATGACTGATCACAGTCCTCCTGACACTTAACAGCATACACTATTTTGGTGTACTACGTCTGTTTTTGTTGGGGAACTGGATCTTGTGTGTTTTCTACTCCTAAAAGTTCAGTTGATTTACGTTTTGTGATAAATTAGATTGTACTACTTTAAAACAGGAATGCAAAACTCATTTTCACCGAGGGCTACATGAGCATTATGATCACCCTAAAAGGGCCACTTGTATTTGACTTTGACATTTTGTGTTTAACTTTACTGTTTTACTTGCTTTACACGGCCCAGTTATCAATGACTTTGTTCAGTGGTGCGTGCAAATGAATCTAAAACTAAATCTCTCAAAAACGAAAGATATGAACATTGACTTTTGTAAAGCTCCTCAGGCTCCATCCCCAGTATTTAGTAACGACACAGAAAATGAGTCTGTTGCAAGCTACAAATATCTGGGATCAATAATTGATGATATGTTGGCTTTTGATTTGAACACTGATTTTATCTGTAAAAAGAGTAATCAAAGACTATTCTTTTTAAGGAAGCTGAACATTTTTAGTGTAAACAGAAGGATCATGAGCCTGTTTTATAAGTCTTATTGAATCTGGTTTAACTTTTTCTATAGTTGCTTGGTTTGGAAATCTAAGTGTTCAGAACAAAAACTGCTTAAACAAAATTGTTATTGCGGCAAACAAGAAAATTGGGGTAATCCAATCACCCCTTAACYATATTTTTATTTGTCGTATTATCCAAAAAGCAAAGCCTATCTTACACTGCTCAGAACAGCCTTTAAACAAAGAATTCCAGCTTCTTCCCTCTGGTCAGAGGTTCAGACTCCACTGGATTCAAAGTAACAGATGGAGGAACTCTTTTGTACCCACTGRAATCAGATCTTTAAACTTGTWGTTTTAATTTTTTTGAACTTGTAGTTTTTAAAATCCCATCTATAAATTTACAGATGGCTGCTTTTTTAAGTTTGTATGTTTTAACATTGCCTAAGTTAGGAATCCCTGGCTGCAAAAAAAACAAACAAAAAAAAAACAAACAAAAAAAAACAGGTTTAGAGTTAAAGATGGTAGAACTCCTTTGTACCCAGATTAAATCATATTTTCAATTTCAAAATTTATAGTTTTAAAATTTCTTTAAACCTTTATAAATTGTTGCTTGTATGCTTCGACACTGTATTATATGTTGTGTTGTATGTTTGTTAGAAATGCTTGGCTGCAAATCAAATTTCCCTCCTTGGGGGGACAATAAAGGTACTGAACTGAACTGAACTAAATATGAACTGTCAGGTTAGTGTAGGGCCTACCACTAGCTAAAATATTGATTTTTTTTATCTATATTTGAATATTTCAGCATTAGGAAATACTGAGATGAGGCCCCTGAACTGTTTGACTTCCACAGATCAGCTCCAAAGCTCCTGACAAGAAAACCCCCACAGCACCTCTGGTTCTTATCAATCAATCAGAGACTGATACCGATGGAACCCAATAAAACCTTGTTGTTCAACTCCTGAAATCCAGAGTTCTTGGCTCCGTTCCAACATAAAACTGTCAGAATTGTCACAGATTGCGTATCACTGACCAGTGACACTGTCCGGGCCAATCAGAAAACAGGAGGAGTTTTGAATGACGTTGATTTTCTGCTCAGTGTCTGCTAGTTATTTTAGCATACAGCAGTGGAGGAAGTGAATGAAGTCAGTCTGTGTTGATAAGACTTCAAATTAAAATAAATTTATCTGACAAAGCAGCAGCTCTCATTTACAGTCGTCTCGTTCAGCTCCGTATATTTCTCCTCTCAGTAGGGTTGTTTACAGCGCACGCAATTTCCTGTTAGCTTCTTAGCTTAGCCTCCTTCACAGTGGAGCTGGGACACATACGTCACGGCCAACTGATCCAATCATTTTAAACTGCAGCAGAGGCCACGCCTCCAACCAGAATCACTTCTCTATAGCTGAGAGTCTAGACCCTCGTATGAAGCAAAGTGAAGGACAGGGTCTGGTTTTCACCAGGCTAACTTTCTCCAGCTTTGGTTGAATTAATAAAATTTAATATTTTACATTGTGAATGTAAAAAGAGCTAAAAAAAAACTTTTTGTGTATCAGTAACTGTCTATTAATCTACAAAGAAATGTGATTTAACCTTTTTACTCCTGATGTTTATAGACAATGCTGCCTTTAAAGCTCCTCTTCTTTAAAAACATTATCACATCTTTGAAGCTCTTGCAGGTCACATGAAATGCCACGATGGGCCAGATTTGGCCCGCAGGTCCTGAGTTTGACATGTGCTTTAAAACAAGAAATATGCTTACATCAGACAACGTCTGTGCAATGACCTCAGTGCTGTTAAACAGTTTAGTTACAGTCAGATGACTGCCAGAGAGGTCTTGGAATGATTACCACAAGGCAATGGAAAGATTTATTTTCTGTTTTAAATAATGACAATCACAATCTAAAAGTCTGGCTCATGATTCCCATCAGAAAGTGACTGCTTGGCTACAGTCACATCCCACAGTGCTGCAGGTGTCAAACCTTATTTACTGTTAAAAGTACTTTTTAACTGATCATAGCAGATATCATCAGAGGCCTATTCAACCAGTTAGCTTTTGTTGGAGTATCAGCACCCTGTATATCTGTCATCATAGATATTATTCTAATTCATTGGCAATGAGAAGACATTTACAGCAGAAGTAAAGGAAACAGAAGCTGCCTCTGAGATTTACATTTGAATATTGAACCCTGCCACGGGTTTTCAGTTTTTTTTCATCAAATATTTCAGTCTTTGCTTTTGATTCTGTGGTTTGCATACACATCTATTTAGCATTGCAAAAGGTTTGCATACACATTTATTTTACTTTGTGTGGTTTATACTTCAGCTGTCCCACTCTGAGTGTTACCACAAGAATGCAGAATGTGAAGGAGCACATTTATTGTGAAGAAGATTTAGCTTTGGAGGACACAGTGAAAAGGAGATATCCTACAGTTATATTTTTCAACATTTATATTGTTCTAAATGTCACCTAGGGCTCTGCTGAAGGCACTTCCTCTAACAAAGAGAAAATCCTGTTGTAAAACATTCTCCTGTCAAAGTGCAGAGAAACTTCTGATTGACATGACTCATCTTGTCTTGATGCTTCAGTTCAGTGTAGGTTTGCATTCAGAAATACTCTCAAGTCCTTTTCACAACATTGTCTTTACGGAGTAAGGTGGTACTGTGATAGGACTGGTCAGTAGGTGGAAATGATTCTGTTTACAATATTTAGAGGAGGAAAAAAAATGTATAGGTCCTCTGGACGGGTTCTTCTTTAATGAAACGTTTCATCTCTCTTCCAAGAGACTTCTTCAGTCTGAGAGTTTCAGGCAAAATTGAGGCTTTTGAGTCCTGCCTCCAGGTGACT
>NW_013952651.1:524799-528376 GCF_001266775.1 Austrofundulus limnaeus | reverse complement strand
GAACCCGTCCAGAGGACCTATACAATTTTTTTTCCTTTTGATTTTTTACCTGGATTACTGAGATGCATCAGGAAATATTTAGAGAGCTTCAGGGAATCAAGCAAACAGTGGCATGGTTGCTGGATGAACAATAGAGAGTCACCTATTTTGAGATGAGAGGTGGTGATAACATAAAAAATAATAGTACCACTCATTGTGGTCTGGATGAAGGAATGATTTGGCATTTATAAAATTCAGACTTGGAAATGGTAATTCATGCCTTCATTTCTACCTGATTAGACCATTGTAACAGCTTGTTCACCTGTCTTAACCAGAAACAGTTAAATCGTCTTCAGCTTGTCCAAAACTCAGCAGCAAGACTACTAACCTGAACCTCCAAATTCACCCACATCTCCCCGATCCTAGCAGAACTTCACTGGCTTCTGGTTCAAAATCCTGGTCCTCACCTTCAGAGCTCTTCATGGCCAAGCACCAGAATACATTAAAAGTCTCATTTCACCTTGCAACCCCAGAGGAGACCTCCGCTCACAGGATCAACGTCTCTTTATAGTTCCCCTCACTCACTTTAAGACCTGTGGTGACCGGTCCTTCTCCTCTGTGGCCCCCAGGCTCTGGAAGAACTCCCTTTTAATCTGAGCTCCATTGATAACATTGTCTCTTTCAAGACACACCTAAAAACTCACTTGTTCACTCAAGCGTTTAGCGAACCATTTCGTCATTACTGCCAGCCTACCTCCATTGTGAATGCTTCGCAAATCTTTGTTTTATTAGGGGTCCAAGCCCGCAGAAGCAGGGTAACGCAGCTGCAAAGCAGCAGCGTTTCCATGTCTCTAGCAGAGCATGGAACCCTATTGTATCTGTTCCGTTTATTATAATTATAATAATTTTTTTTTCTTCCGTCGGTAAAACTCATACTGGAGCCCAAACCGCAAGGGCTATGAAGAAGATTTTAGCAGGATAGTTAAATAAGTTTACGTGTATGGAGGAGAAAAATAATCAGAAATGTCAACCTATAATCAAGGTCTTTGCATTTGGTCCGCTGGCTTCTAAACCATAAGAATCTCAAAATTTTTTGGCTTATAGCAACATAATCCCTGGACACCACTGAGTCACATGGTGTAGGCCACGCCCATTTCCACCTAAATTTTTTTCTACAGAGTAAGATTTGCAAAAACTACTTTTGGCTTTGTTTTAAAGACTTAAAGTCGGATCACTACAAAACTCACCATCCTTTATTGAGGTAGTATGTTGATTCTAAGTCTTGAAGGACAATTACAAAAAATTTAAATTGCATGAGTTATGCCTAGGCAAATAGCTTAGACAAGCTGGCTAAAAATACTTTTGCTATATCTTCAAAAACAAGTACAAAATAAGATGAAAATCATATATGTAGTACAAGAGTCAGTTCTAAGTTGGTGGACCAAATCTTACTATTATTGAAATATAGGGGGCACTATAAACCACAAAAAAATTTCATGCAAAAATGGCTTATTGGATATTCATAAAATTTTGCATGGACCTACAGACACTTGATTTGAACCTAAATTAGCAATAACATTATGCACAAATAAAGTGAGCGTGGCCTATACTTTCTTAAATGACAATTTTCATAAAATAATTTATGGAGCCTAAACCCTCAGAGATTTTGAGAAGTTTTTCACAGCAAAAATAAAGCATACTATCTTCTATATAATATTAAAAAACTGCTTGAGTCCACCAATAGGTGGCGCTAGTGTGATAAGTGAAACATTTTCATCTGTACTCCTATATACTTAGCTCGAGCTTTAAAACCATTGTGGCGTCTTAGTTGTTCATTTGGACAGGGTTTTTGACAAAATATATGTTTGTTTAAAAATGTATTGTTCTTTATGCAAATTGGCATGATATGATAAACCTTTAAAATTATCTCCTCCAAAGGCGTAACTCCATTAAGCATGAAACTTCCCTTGTATCACCTAGTGTAGTGGCTCTACAAACAGCGTTCAGGAAAAGTTGTTTGGTTTTTGCATAACCAAGTTATGTTCATTTTTATACAAATCTTGCTTGTTAGCGTTAACAAAAATGACAGTCATTTATGTATGTTAACATATATTAACACCAAACTCATTTGATATATCCAATTAATATTTCTGAGCATGTATTCGAAGTTTCATGTCAACCAAACTCTAGGGGGCACCAGAAATGCATCATGTTTATATCTCATAAACATTAAAACCAATTGTCATGAAATTTATTACACTTACTAAGGACCACAAACTGAGTGAGTTTGTACAATATGGAAATGATTTGTAAAAGTGGGCAGGGCTTGTATGTAAGACGCTTTAAAAATATTAAAAATCATACATTTGACCTACAGCGTTCGTATTCACAATATAAAGTCTGTGATGTATAACAAACAGTTCTGATACTCAAACTTCTGGAATTTTATTTAGTTTCTGCATTTGTTGATGAGAAATTTGTCTATAATGATTAGGAAGTGAGGAACATTTTTCCAATCACAACAAAAATGACCAGGGATGATTTCCAGGCTAATTTGGACAAAAAACATTTAAAGTTTGATTGAATCCCTATAGATATTTGCATGTAATATGTATTTTTTATTTATTGTTCTGCACTTTGCACGATTCAATAATTTTTGTATCAAAACCTTTTAAATCTATGGGCTTGAAAAAAATGTACATATACAASAGSCAGATCWTGTCATTTGGGGATTGTTTTCAGATATTTAGAACAATCTAGTGATTTTTAATTAATTTATTGATACAGGCAGTCTTTGAGACATTTGGCTCATAGTAACTTCACTCCCCCTTCAGTCAGTCAGACACTTCACTACCACACATACAGTATAAACACACTCACACATACACACAGAGAGAGCCTTTAATAATGCAAATCAACCTCCAACCCCAAACAACTCAATCAACACAAACACACCCACACACACACATGCACGCACGCAAACACACACACACACAAACTTGTTTTTATATCCTTGTGGGGCCCATTCATCTTTTGGTAATTTTATACCCTAACCCTAACCTCACAGGTACCTTGTGAAAACCTAAACTCAATTCATACCTTGGTCCAAAACCCAACCCCCCCCAACCCAAAATCAGCTTCCGAAGTTGTGGGGCAAAGGCTTTGGGCCCCACAAGGAACACCCGGTCCCCACAAGGCTGCATTTTTCTTAAAACTGGACCCCACGATGTAGGAAAAACAAGGACACACACACAGACACACATCTTTGTATTTGCATCAAACTGAGGACCTTGTATTGACTTCCATTCATTTTTTTGACTGTATTTATGCCTAACCCTGTCATGGTCTGTGTTTATTTTCCTTAGTTTTCTAGTGTTTTCAGTGTTCCCCTGTGTTTCTCAGCCCAGCTGCCCCTCATCTCCTTGATTGTCACCCTTGTGTTTCTCCCCAGGTGTGTTCTGTTTAGTAATTAGTTTTCTGTGTATTTAAGCCCTGTCCTGTCTCTGTCTTTTGTCGGATCATTGTTTGATGTGTGTTGTGTTTTGGTTCCTTGTGCTTTGTTCCCCTCGTGCCTGATATTCTACAGTATATTGTAAGT
>NW_013952651.1:515762-522215 GCF_001266775.1 Austrofundulus limnaeus | reverse complement strand
CCTTACGACCTCAGCTGCTCCATTTCCTCCAGAACTGTCATGGTCTGTGTTTATTTTCCTTAGTTTTCTAGTGTTTTCAGTGTTCCCCTGTGTTTCTCAGCCCAGCTGCCCCTCATCTCCTTGATTGTCACCCTTGTGTTTCTCCCCAGGTGTGTTCTGTTTAGTAATTAGTTTTCTGTGTATTTAAGCCCTGTCCTGTCTTTGTCTTTTGTCGGATCATTGTTTGATGTGTGTTTGCTGTGCCTTGTCCCCTGCCTGTGTGATCTCCGTGTTTTCTGTAAGTTGAGCTGTTCTTCAGCAGTTTTTGTTATTTAAAAATAAATTTTTGTTCTACTTTTGGAGCCTGCCTGCGCCCTGGGTCTGTTCATGCCAAATCCTCACAAACCCAGACATTTTCCCTAAAATTACCCATTACTGGTTTATAGATAACACTAACTTGCACCTAAATGTAATTCACACCATACATCTAAACCTAACTAGTACAGCACAGCAGAGTTGCAAATAAAGTGAGGGCATTACAGAGGTCCTTACTTTACATCAATGACCTCACTTTGATAGTAACTATGGTGCAAATGGTCCTCACTCTGTAGTAAAAACAAGTACACACACACACACACACACAGGGGATTTAAGCTTTCTTCATTTTCCCTCTGAACTGCAGACGTCAGCACGGGTTGTCGCAGTTTCATGAAGAAAATTACATCACCAGTGTTCGCAGCGTCGGCTCGGCTGCCCATTTTGGCACAAACTGCCAGCAGAACCTTTTTATCCCCCTCCCGCGATGACGTAATGTGTCATTGGTCTGAAGTTTGTGGGCGTGTTTCCTTGTGCTGAAAGCGCTCGGATGGTTCCGCTTGGTAAAAAAAAAAGAAAAAAAAAAGAAAACGACTCGCTCCCAGAGCCGACTGTTACCAGGAAGTCGAGTTTTTTAAAGACCATGAAAAACTCATGAATGGAGATTAAACAGACGTTGTGCACGGAGGAATCTGACTGATAAAAACTGTGGAGCTTTAACCAGGACAGATGTGGATAAATACGTTGGGAGAGTGTTGAGTTTGACTTTTTAACCTGCATTGTCGGCTGTAGTTGCGTGAAAGTCCATGCAGTGTTGCAGCGGGAGGGTTTCCCAGGAGCTTGGCGCGGGGTGTCTCTGGAGCTATGAAAGGTCTGTGTGAAAACGAATGCCGAACAACCACGTGACCACGCGTCAACCCGTCAGCGTCGGAGCAAATATGTTTCAGGCTATAGGGAGTAAGGACATTTCCAAGGGCCCTTCACTGATAGGACAAGAGCTCTCACAAAAGAAAGTATATAACCACAAACCATTTCATGCAGATACGAATATATACAGAAATATATAAGTACATGATATTTACATGTTTGCAACACACTAAATATTGCAAATCTAATGACCTTTTCCTACTTTTTCTGTTTCTCAATCACCTCCAAACATTCAGTTTTGGCATCTTCATTTTTTCCCTGTAGATTTTTCACTTTTTACAAAAAAAAAAAACAAGACTGGACAGGATGAGACTGATGGTGGATTCCAGTTTTTACACCAAACTACAGTGTTGCCTGCCACTGTATTGCACATCAGAAAGAATGTCATTTAAAAACATGTTGGACAKTATCATAACTCCAGTTTTATTTGGCACATCAGAACAATTTAAAAACMGAGGTAAAGTTTTTGTGCTCTCCTTACTAAAATTGAAGCAGTTAGATAAAATGTCTTTTCCCAGTTAGAGTAACTCAGATGGGTCATGAAACCAGGAWACAGTAGTGTGTGCAAGGACTCCAGAAATCTTAAAGAAGAGAAATGAAATTCAACTGTTGTAAGACAGAGGACATGTGTCTGACTGGGAGGGGCAGGTGGAACAGAGAGATTACAAGAAACARAAGGCACAAAGTTATAGGACCTCAAGTACCTTAGGTTCAACTATTCATGTAAATGTACAGTTAATAAAAGACAGGCACTTAGTACGGTCATGCTACAAGTAGTCTGTCCAAGAAAATTGGAAGTGTGGTAAAAAGGTGCAGAAAGAGTCCCAGGAATTTTAATAAAACATTACAGTTGAACAACTAGGAGGWAATGTTAGAATGGCCTGATTAAGATGGTTTGGACATGTCCAGAGGAGGCACAGTTTAAATAATGATTTATGAAAGTTAACAATGGAGCTCCCAGTAAAAAGACAGAAGGCAATAGAGGACATGTGGATATGGAGTGACATTTTTCTGATACCTAAATCTATTTCAGATAATAGGGTCTCAAGTAGACCTTATGTAAACTCTTCATGTTACAACTCTGTGATGCATTTGTCAACAATAAGCTCAGGACAACATGGGCCAAGGTGGACATGTATGAACGGGCTTGGACCCCGGTCATAACTGCTTTGCAGTTCTAGTTTACTATTGAACTTYTGCCATAMTTTCTCTCTCACATTCATTATGTTTTTGTGTATTGTTGTATACTTTGACCTGCATTGACCTTGTGTTTGATTTACAAGTTTAGAAATTAATTCTTGATTTGATGTTTTAATTTTCGCTGCTTATCTGTAATTATGTTTTTCTGTTTCATTTTATTATTTTCAACATTTTATACTGTTAATGATTGTACAGCACCTTGTGAATATATTTCAGTGAAAGGCTCTTTATAAATAAAACTTTACTTACTTACTATAAAAAAGACAAAAAGACAAAGCAAGAGCTTTGACTAAATTGGCACCATATTGTTGTATGTAATTTAAAATGATGGACTTGCATTTATCACTAATGTTTTAGCTTGTGTGTGAGGATTTCAGTTCCTGTCAGTCATGAAGCAGGTCTCTGAGCAACAGGTGCTGTTCAACACCTGCAGCTGCAGCTGATGGCCTCATGAGCTGAGACTGCAGAAAGGCTGAAGCCTTACAGGAGGTTTGGGCCTTCAGAGTAARGTAGGAGAGATGAGAAGTGCTGAAAGAAACAGAAGGGAAGAGATAGTTCTATCACGTCTTAGATTTGGGCATGCAGGATTAAACYGTACTCTCTTTTTAATAGTGAAACATGATGCTGGTAAATGTGATTGTGGAGACGATGAAACTGTAGAACATTTGCTGGTAGACTGTCAGAAGTACAGAAATGAAAGAGTTCAATTAATTAATAGACTTGATGAAATGAAAATGAGATTAAATCCATTTGAAATTTTACAACAAAACTCAGTATCTGATAGTTCTCATGCTTTGATTAATTATCTGAMATTGGTTTGATTATTTGACAGGATATGACTTATTTATTTGATTGATTGATTGATTGATTATTAGTATGTCGTTTCAGTCCACACTCCATTTCAGTTGSTGGCAGTAATGCACACCTAAAGTTGTTTTTTTTGCAAACTGCCAATAAACCTTATAAAGAAGAAGAAGAATGTTTTGGCCATTTTTGTTCAAGTCAAAAATATTACACCCATGTGTAATGATGTCAGTTTGTATTACTTCAAACGATTGTAGCCCAACATTGTTTCTGAGTTACTTTGATTATAAGACCCTGTGGTGTTTGGTGTGAAAGACCTGTATTGTGAAATTACATTTTACTGAACAGTTCATGATGAAGATTCACAGCAAGCCTGGGTTTTGACTGGTAGTTTGKACTGTAACACCATTCCCAGTCAGGATTTTCCCACTGATGTGTCCCATAATGTGATGAAAAAAAATGTTAAAAAGACCTGCAGCACTCATGAGATGCTGTACAAATCAAAAAGTACCTGCTGRTTTTTTAATGAAATCACTGCCTTTCAGAAGAGACAAAAATGCAGATGAATCAGAAAGGCCATGTGAGTTTGTCATTGACAACAGTATTTTATTCTAGTTCTGAACATGAGACATTTGGGATGAAGAGTTGGGCCATGGTAAAAAAAATGGTTGAAAGGAAATTAAGAGTCTTAAGGCCACAGTGAACCCTGCTCCTCATTCAGCTRAGAAAGAAAACCACCAGGAAGTTTAAAATAGTGCAGAAGCTTACCCCTAATTTACACTACATGTGTTCTGTGTCCGCTCCACTCCGACCTCCTCAGCAAACACACACCCATTATAACCAGTGACAGTGTTTACACTGGCTGCGCAGGGCGGAGGTGAGCGGACAGTGATCCGTCAAAATCAAAACAGATCCTATTTCTGCCGGACACTGGAGCAGCACTGGAGTCAATTTTTAAAGATTACGTCGCACCAACAGGAAAAGAAACGAGCACAACATCCGTATTTTCAAAATAAGACACTTTTAGGCAGAATAATTTGTCGAAATAATGTCGAAATCTCAGCTATATTAATAAATATAGGGATAGATTTCTACACAAACGCTGTCAGAATGTATGGTTCTGTTTGGGAAGCAGATGAAAACATGTAGCATGAAGCACATGTGTACACACATGATACACGTGGATTTTATTTTGAAATCAGAAGTTTGAGAAAGACGACAGCGAGACAGTTTCAACATAGATACCAGAAGCCTTTATATCGTTGTTTTCAGCTGTTTGGAGTTCATCTTTCTCAGAATTAATTATTTTTGCTGTGACTTCCACATTTATCACTGAATTTATCACATGATCTGCTTCCTGCACGTCTGTCAGACCTGAGCGGACCGGACCGGACCGGAGGCTGTATAGATTGAGACACAAACGAACAGCTGCGACCTGCGCACCGCAGCGCAGGGGAGACACATGTAGTATAAATCCGGGGTTAGTCATCTTGTGCCAGAAAAATCTGTTGACTAGTTTTTTTTTTCTATTTTCATATTTATATTTGTTTGTCTACCAACAAGGTCAAAACAGCTGTTTTTTTCACACAATCCAAGGTTTGTTATTGCTCTGGTAATTAAAACATAAAACCAAACAAACATCAAGCTCTTATAAAACTAATTAACAATTACAAGAAAACGGTAATGCTGTATTCAGAAACAAGCTCAGTAAAAATCAAATAGTTTGTTGTTTTTTATAATAACCAGTCAACTAGCTTCTTTGTACACATGGTTTGAACGACTTGTTATTTATTAGGAGGGAGAAAATGTAATTTTCTATTTGATAGCAGCAGAACATCTCAAAGAAGGAGCATGGATGCCAAAAGGTTTTACAAAGAAGTGAATAAGAAACAGTTGATGGAGCATTTTGCCACTAATTAGGTTAAATGACAACAGGTTAGTAGGCCTGGGTATAAACCAACATTTTTACAGGGGTTGAATCTGTCAGAAGTAAATATGTTCAGATGTTCAAAAGTCTAAAAACAATAAAATGTAAATTCCAGATTTGGTGTCACAGGTTAAAGTTMCTCCAAAACTTTCATTGCTCTTTGTAGAAAAATGCTGAGTTAAAATCTTGAGCAGTAGCTGCATTTGCACCCTTCAATTTTTTTTATGTATTTSTTTGTTTTAAAWTTTGGGAAAAAACATCAACTAGTTTTGTTTGTGGCTCTAACCCTCCTGCTGTCCTTGGATCAAAAACAACCTAAACCTGAGTCTGCAGGTCAGGCTCATTTTGACTCAAGGCGTTACTCAGAATTAATTTCTTTCTCACCAKCATTAATTCCATGTAACATGTAAACTGGTATCATTCATTAATATTGAACATCAGGGGCAGTGTCAACGTAAAGGCTCTTAGAACCCTGAAATTAAATAAATAAGATTATATAAGATTAAGATATATTTCTCAGAATGCTGTATTATTAAACTTCATTCAGAGCCAATTAAAAAATGATCTGACCTGCTTGTTTATTTCAGTGTTRATMTCTGAACCRGCCTCTGACTGGATGCTCCGGTAAACATTTTATGTTTGTAGCACAGAGCTAAAGTGTCGAACTTTAGGATCAATAAGAAAATTTGAATGTCATATGTTTCTGCAAATTCTGTCAACCAGGATATGACAAAAAAACAAAAACAAAATAAAAAACAAAGCTACTGCACCTCTGTTCTATAACTAAAGATGTGTGGAAGTAGAGTTTAAACAGCATGACTGGAGGAAAAAAAATCAGCTTTTTGCCTGCAGTGTGAACATTGTCTTAGAGATGTAAAAAAAAAGGTCCAATTTTTCTCGAGCTGTCAAACCAACGACTCACAGACAAATGTTTCTTTAGTGAACAGYATTTAACATCTAGCTGGAAACATTTTCTGTCTTAGACTTTATTATTTCTTCACAAGACAAAGAGACAAAATAGTTGTGTTACTGTAAAAAATGCTGTTGCTTTTACTCAAGACATTAGCAGATGTATGGGTTAGGCAAAAAGAAAACAATGTTTCAGAATCTGCATCTATAGTTTGCTTCATTTTAAATCTGTGGTTCTCACGGGTCCTGGATCTTACCCTGAGCCAGGCTCACATCAGAGGGAGGGGGGCTTGAGAAAGGACTTAGGAGGTCTTATTGTATCAGGCAGAGGCTCAGCTGGGGGCTGTGGAAAAGACTGAATTATCTGAGGAAAGATTTTCTTTATATATATA
>NW_013952651.1:513434-515452 GCF_001266775.1 Austrofundulus limnaeus | reverse complement strand
GTACAATTGTATATATTTTTAATTTTTTTTCAATATAACAGCAAAACACCATTTAATTCCTAAAAATAATTACAGGTCAGAAATGTGTGTAATCTGTTATGAACCACTGACATGCCCAGGATGTTCCTTCCTTTTCCCTCTTTAAATACCTTGTAAAGCTTCCTGTGAGACAGTTTCAGGTGGTTCCAGGCACCAGACAGAGCTGATCTTATGGCAGACAACAACATAGATGAGACGGCTGAAAACAGTGTCAGTGTAGTCAAGTGCTTCAATCTGTTCACATCTCCAGCAAGAGGAAAAAGAAAAAGAATAAAAATTGAAAGGTAAAACAAATTAAACTAGAAGAAAGGAAGGAGTGAAAAGTGGAGAAGCTGCAGATCTGCTGCCTCACAGCAACAAGTTTGTGAGTTCCAAACTTGTCTGAGTTTTTTTTTTTTTTTGTGGTGTTTACATGTTGTTCTCATGCATGTTTCTCCTCCTCCTGTGGAGGTTCTAATTAGGGTGTGTACATAATTGTGTTGTTCCTGTGATGTACTGTGACCTGTACAGGATGTACCAGAGAGAAGCACTAACTCTCTGCAGCTTTGAAAAGATTTAAACACCTTGATTTTATTCATTTTCTATGTTCACCTAATCCTGTCAAAAACAGAAGCTCTGAGCTGATAAAACAAAAAGGGGCAGATAGTTAGTGCCCTTGTTTTGTGAAGCACGATAACTGTTTTTTCTGAGCAGAGGGGAGATTTACAGGTGTGGCTCAGGTTTACACTGAACACAGGAAATGAGCTGTCACTGCTGGAACAAAGCTGCTGCAACTTCACACTTTCAAAACCTCTCTGCAACTATGAACTTTAAGAAACCTGAGAGTTCATAGAGGTAAAATATAAGGTTTTTGTAAAAGCATATGAAATTAATCAAAGTTGTATAAGGTTCGGAACAAATACAACAACATGTACAGGAAGGTTTGACATTTTATTCATATTTTTCAGCAGTTAGCAGTAAATTTCCTTCACTGAAACAAAACATGCAAAGTCAAACCTTCCCAAAGGAACTCAGAAACACTAAAATGTTCAAAAACAAAACAGTTTTTTAAACTCTAAGTTGAATGAAGATTTGGTTATTGCATGTTGTCTAGCTGCAGTTTTCTTAATTATAGTTGGGAAAAAAAGCACAACATTTATTAAATGTAAATGAGACCACTATATGTTTCTACATTAGTACATTCTCATAGAAAGGATACTTGTTTGTGTAATGTAGAACAAAATACTGTATAAATATAACAAGATCTTAGAAGCACAACAGAGTTCTAACACTGGGCTCGATTTCTGAGAACTGTTCAGTATTTCACAGGAGGTAAGGAGCATATTCCCAATCCAGAAATAATCTGTGAGCACTTGTTGGAGTACACCAGAACCATGTGTTTCCTCACATCAGTCTGTCAGCTGTGATGAGTAACTCCACTGACAAGCCATCAACTCTTAACGCTACACAAAAATGTCTCTGTGCTGCTGATGTATGACACATTATCTGTCAYGGTGGATGGGCCTAACAATGCAGATATAATCTGAGAGTGATCTGACCTGCAGATTATAAGAGAATCAGCTGTTTTATCATGGTAAACTTTGTCCCAAAGCATCATTCATGAGCTGCATCCTGTACCCCAAACAAACATACAAGAGGTTCTGCAGTATAACATTCATTACCACTACTAAAAACCATGAGTGGATGTTTCATCTATTAAATATTTAGGGCTGATTTACAAAGATCCTAAATAACAAGTGCTAAATTGCTGGGAAAACTAAAAAGAACATTTGTATTTTTACTGGGAGTGGTGTTGGTGATCTACTGTGTGCACAGATGAGAGCAGGTGAAGGTTTTCTTCAGCACAAATTTCATAAAGTCCAAATATCATTCCCACGTCTCAACTAACAACCTGCAACTTCCATATTTTTTCCTGTGCTTGGTCAATAAAAGTAACATTCACTGACCTCCACAATGTTTTCTCTTCAGTTCTTTGAGTG
>NW_013952651.1:508036-512939 GCF_001266775.1 Austrofundulus limnaeus | reverse complement strand
CCTCCCAAGGTTATTGTTTGGAAATCTCTGGAACCACATTCTGTTCAACCAGCTGCATTGGAGAACTTAATCGGTCACACTCTCAAGGAACCAATCACCAGGATTAAACTCAAGTGTTGTTTGCCAAGCCACTCTGCCTGAAGAATCCTCACCTTCCCTGGAAACCCTCCTCTGGTCCATGCTGCTCACCTCCAAGAAACCTCAAGACGTCCACCACCATATCACTTGTAATAAAATCACTTACCTTTTTACTCTGCTTCCTGGTCTTGTTCCTCAGTTCCGCCTGTGTGTTGAACCTTAGATTCATGATAAGTTTAAGTTTGTAAATTTTGACATTAAAGCTTACAGCATTGCTGGCATTGGTCACAGCAGTAAGAGTTCAGACACTGGTGGCATTAGATTTAAGTTATCTGCAAGTAGCAGGCGATCACTCTAAAGTGAATTTTTAATTTATGAACTCACTAAAACAAGTAAGTTGGGCAAACCGATTCAGGAGATTCTTCTGAAGAGATACTCTAAACCAGAAATTTGTGTATTGGACACATTGTTTGAATATATTTGTCGCACTCGGGAACTAAGGACGTCAAGTAGATTGTTGATGTCATACAAATTTTTTTTGTGTCTCTACATGCACTATAGACAGATGGCTGCGGACAGTGCTCGTTAATGCAGGAATTGACCCCATTCTTACAGAGGAGCTTCTGTTTCAGCAGCATTTAACAGTGGCGTTTATCTGAAACAGACTCTGCGGACCACAGGTTGGTCTTCYGTTAAWACATTTAAAAAGTTTTATTACCGAGAGTCCGGGGAAGGGARGGAGATCTCGGCTGGACTTTGGAGTTGTAATTTCAGTTAATCTGTTTTCTTTCTTGAAATAAAAARTTTGTTGGATTGCATCTCCATTGAGGTTGTGTGGTTGAATCCTGTGAAATAGTCCACACAAGCAGTGTGATTGTCATCYGCTTTGAACATGTGATATTACATCTCTGAGACGAAAGGCGAACGTAAATAAAGAATAATGCCCCCTCATCCCAGCAGGATGTGCAGGATGAGGGACATTATTTGAATTGTAGTGAGCCTGAGGCTCAGAGAACACCCACCACTTTTTGAGTTAGATTTAAGGTTGGCTGAGACCCTCCCTTTTAAAAAAAATTTGACAATCACACGTGGCGATAAAAGTGAAGGAGGTAGGCTAGGGAGCCTATTTATAGGGTCGCTAGGCATCATGGGTAATTGCCTCTTTGAAGAAGAGACCTCGCTCTCACAATATCTCAAATGATGCTGTTTACATTTCTGAGCCTCAGGCTCACTGCAAATCAAATAATGTCCCTCATCCTGCACATCCTGCTGGGATGAGGGGGCATTTCATTAGTTTGAAGATATTTTGAGTTGAAAATAAATCACACTCCATAATTATGTTGTTAATAGGCTATTCTGCTTGAATTAGTTATAATTTTAAATGTAATAATTAAGACTAACAATATAAATTGTCCGTCCGGCCGGCTTATCCAGGATCGGGTCTCGGGGGCAGCAGCAAAGAGACCCCNCTATCAGAGAGAGGACAGATTTGAGTTATTAATTCTCAGGTTGGGAATCCTTTTAATACAAACATTCAAATAGACTCTCTGTCATTTGTAGGGCATACTACTGTTGGACAAACATGCAAGTAAAAATAGCAAAACAATGTGCTCCTGTGTGTACTCAGTAAGCCAGGCACAACAAATTGATTTTCCTACAGCAAACACACATAATTCATTTAGCACAATTAAGAAAAAAGATTAAATGATTTGCTTGGAAAGGAAACAGCTTTTAGGTATTTTAAACAGAAAATATAGTTTATTTAAATTTTTCACATCAGGTCACTTTAAATACAACAGACCTAAAGGTGAAGATTCTGCAGGAAAAAAAGAGACGTGTCCACTTATAGAGCAAACTAAAGCTGGCTTCTCAGGGAAGAGAAAACAAGCTTTTAGCTTCCTTGAGACTGGAAAGTTGCAAGTTTATTTGTCCTGTAACTTAAAGATAAGACATTCCTTCCATCTGAGTTTAGTAGTGAGGATGCCTCAGAAGAAAAATGTAATGGTTACTTAGTAAAATTTACAGAAAGTGAGTTGTGTTTAGGGGTAGTAGTAGCAACAAATCATACTCAACACATTCTCAGAGCACTTAGTGTGCAAGATTGTTGCTTTAATAGAGAGTGTTTGTTAGCAAATTATTTCATGAACTATTGGACAATTTTTAATGACTTTTTTCAGACAGGGCTGCCACTAAAGAAAATGCTTTTGGTCTGTAAGCAGTGACCCTGGTTATTGTTTATTATGACTACTGATAACACCAGCTGTAACAATGTGGGAGACTGGAAAAATCCATTTCTGTTTTGACTTTCAGTCTGTTGAAATGTTCTCAGACGATGATTTAGGAGAATTTGTGACACTCACCAATGTTTTCGTATTCTAAGATTTTTTTCAGATACGAACAAAATTCAGGAGTGGTCCAGACCTGTCGTATATTTTACCAGCAGTCAGTCTGCTGTTATCCAGACGGGTTTTCTTCACTAATAACTTTATATTATTTTTCATTTACGTTCGCCTTTCGTCTCAGAGATGTAATATAGCATCATTTGAGATATTGTGAGAGCGAGGTCTCTTCTTCAAAGAGGCAATTACCCATGATGCCTAGTGACCACATAAATAGGCTCCCTASCCTGGCCTCCGTCACTTTTCGTTTGAGAGAMGAGAGGGAGAGGTAAGTATTGTTGACACCATGCTGTGGTGGATTTGATATGTGTTTGAGATGCTGTCTCTTTCTTTTACAGTGAGCATGTAGTGGCGATTTAAAAGCAGCTAGACTGCAAGTGGAAAAGGAAGTAAATTTGTGACTCAATGTCGCAGGTTTAAGTCCAATCCCACACCCTGATAAGCCACAGGGCTATCTGGTCGGGACACACCAGCTTGCTAAGCGGCGTGTAATTGTGTCGGCCAGTCCCAGAGTGCAGATCCTGAGGACTTGAGGCGTTTTGGAAAAAGAGATGGAGACGTAGTCTCGAAAGGAGTGTGAAACCGGCCCGTCTCGGTTCGAGCGGGCGTGCTTGATCTGTTTGGATTAGATTAAGACAATGGAGGTAAGTTTTTGGGGCTTTCCGCRTTTTTGAACTCAGGGTGAGTGTACTCTTGTGTCAGGTCAGATTGACCGACCAAAGCGTCAGGCTTCCAGAGGTCCGTAAACCTGTGGCACAGGCAACGAAAGCTAAGCTAAACCTTGGTAAAAGAGGTAGCCGTGTTAGCTCCGAGCTYCTTCRGGCGACGGCAGCCGGTTTGGCTCAACAGTCAAAGACACAGTGATGTTGTTAACGTGCAACACAAGGCTGATCTGAATATAAGTGAGTTAAAATCACAGCTTGGAGCTTAATCAGCTGATTTCTCAGCTCTKGTCGCTGACGAGTGAGGTTGCTACTTTAGCACAAAATTCTCAGACTAATAGTTCTGTTAGAGGACCTAATACAGATGAGTTGTCTGATTCAATTGATCCAGCCCATAATGATAGRTYGGAGGCGCTAGACACTGCAGGTGCAGGCGAGCAGGATGGCTCTCAGGCTCCATCTTATTTTGGTCCCTCAGCGTTTGTTGAGAATCTGGATGGAGATCCAGAGGAGGTGTGGAGTATTTCACAGGCTGACTCAGAGGTGAACTGGACCTGCTATAGCTAATAATTTAGCCTCTATTGTGGATTTGGGATGTATAAAAAGAATAAGTGAGGACTCAGTGYTGAGTCTTACTGATAAATACCCTCGTCCCAATAATTGCTATTTTAAGCTTTTGGCACCCAAAGTTAATGAGGAAATTTGGACGCAGCTGCATAAAAGGGTCCAGCAGTCTGATTTGGGTTTTCAGAAATTACAGCAGAGTTGTTCTGTAAATATGAAGAAAACAATCATTTCCAAATCCTCTAAACCTGGACTTGATCCACAATGAAGCACAGTAAACATATCAAATGTCTGAAACAAGTGGGCAAATTTAACATTTGATGGCAGTAAAGTTATTCCTGGTGCAATAAAAGGATTTAAAGGTCAGTGGTACAGATGTTAAACAACTGTAACTCTAACAGGTCAGTCAGAGGACTGGGTACTAAACAGGAAAGATTACACTGCAAAACTGTCCAAGCCTAAACAAGTAGTCCTGTACTGTGTTTGGCCTCATTCATGGCTTATCTGCCGGTGGCGCAGAGAGTTCAGCGCAAGATGTTGTTTTCTGATGCTATTAGCCTGTTAAGGCATACTATGCACTCATTGTCGGTGAGACGACGTTATTTAATCCGGCCAAGATTACAATGAATATACAGTACACCTCTTTGTGTCCCATTGACATGATAATTTCAGCAAAATTGTTTGATGATGACTTGGTTAAGCYMATCAAAGAGATAAATGAACTGGCTAAGGTTTRTGTTGGTTATCCTCACCTAGGTGTTCCTGGGAGGTACAACAACAGCAAGTATAATGCTTCCCAGACTGCTAGAGGAAGCGTGAGAAGCCGGCGCCAGATTTGGCGGGGATCGTACTCCCGACAAGGGTCCCAGAGAGGAGCCTATACCASCTTCAAGATGGGAGACACCATGGATCAGAGGAGACAGGCTGGCAAACCCCTGATCGTGATTGACAAACGGGTCAGTGGACCACAAACATTGCTGGTAAACTAGCCTGATGCATAAGTGAATGGTAAAGCATTACAGCAGATCAGTGGGCTTTGAGCTCTGTTTCGGGCTATAAAATAGACTTGGTCACTGAACCACTTTAGCTGTCAAATACCATCAAAAAAGTTCAATTCTGTGCTATGGTTAAACCTGAAAAATTGCTGTTAGTGACCAGTTTTGCAAGAAAGAATGCAGCAAAATTGAAACTGGCTTGACT
>NW_013952651.1:506663-507699 GCF_001266775.1 Austrofundulus limnaeus | reverse complement strand
ATTGATCATGAATCAAGTGTTATCGCAGAGTGTTGCCCAGACTCAACTTATGGTTACAAAGTTGGCAAAGCTAGGATTTTGAGAAGTCTGTTCAGACCCCCACTAATAAGATGGTGTTTTGGTTTTGTTATGGACTCTGTAACATTCAGAGTGTATCTGGCTGACAGATGGATAAATGCCTTTTTTGGCAGAGGCTCACGTAATACTTATAGCAGACAAGATTACAATCAGGCTGCTTGCCAGATTTATTGGTATGGATTATCCACACATTCAATAGCAACTGGTGGGTGAATAAAAAAGGTTCAGTGTGTTTCTCTGTCTTAAGGCTTTTTTCAGTCAATCTTGTGATTTTCATGTATGCATTCAATCTGACAGTACAGCTGCAGTGACTTACATTAATGACATTACTGCACAGCAGGTGCCTGGGGAGCATAACTCAGTGGCAGGGACACTATCTAGAGTGTTTTCAGATGGTTCAGATTGGAAACTAAAACCTGAGATATTTTCTAGAATTTGTTGTCAGTTTTCTCCCAGACATAGACTTGTTTGRTAATAGGCACAATTCTCAACTTGATAAATTTGTGTCTTGGACGCCTGTGCCTATGATGCTTTCTCCATTTCCTGGACAAATCATCAGCCATACATCTTTCCACCTTTCTGTATGTTAAGTAGGATGTTGATGAAAATCCAGAGGGATAGAGTTCTAAGAGCTATTATTGCTCCATTATGGTAAACAGCAGCTTGGTTCCCTCTGTTGATTGATGCTCTTATTGATTTGCCTGTCAGGCTTCCARGCRACAACGATCTCCTGGTGGCTTCACATGACCTGACCCAGTTCCACCCACATCGGAGACGGCTGATAATCACCGCCTGCAAAGTATCAGGAGTGCCCTCAAACATCAGGGACTTCAGGACTCAGTCATTGATGTCATCTGTTCCAGCGGGCGACCGGGAACTCAGAAGCAGTACACTCACTGGCCACTTTATTAGGTACACCACGCTAGTAACGGGTTGGACCCCCTTTTGCCTTCAGAAC